>NW_005871061.1:15352189-15455535 GCF_000147115.1 Myotis lucifugus
GTTCCCAAACCCCCTTGAATGGCCTGCGGCTTCTGGTGTTGACAGGGTGCAGCGCACAACCCCCGTGATCGACCCTGCTGTGTGTTTAACAGAGTGCGGTGCCCCAACTCCCCCCCTCCCACGGGCCCTGCTCTGTGTGTGACAGTGTAGAGCCCATAACCTCTCCATCGGCTCTGCCCCGAGTGTGACAGTGGCGGCGCCCCCAACCCCCTGATCGGCCCTGCTCTGTGGGTGATAGAGGGTGGCGCCCTAATCCCCCTCCACGGGCCTTGCTCTGTGTGTGACAGGTTAGAGCCATAACCTCCCCATTGGCCCTGCCCTGAGTGTGACAGGGTGCAGCACCCCAACCTCCTGATCCGCTCTGCTCTGTGTGTGACAGGGGGCAGTGCCCCAACTTCCCTTTTCGGCCCTACTCTGTGAGTGACAGGGGGGAGCTCCTCAACCCCCTGATCGGCCCTGCTCTGTGCGTGACAGGGTACGGAGCCCCAACACCCCTGATGGGCCCTGCTCTGTGCATGACAGGGGGCAGCGCCCCAACCCCCTGATTAGCCCTGCTCTGTGCGTCACAGGGGGTGGTGCCGCAACCTCCCCATCGACCCTGCCTTGAGTGTGACAGGGGGCGGTGCCCCAACCCCCCAATCGGCCCTACCCTGAGCGTGACTGAGGGTGGCATCGCAACCTCCCGATCTGCCCTGCTCTGTGCATGACAGGGGGCGGTGCCCCAACTCCCCAATCGGCCCTGCTCTGAGCCTGACCAGGGGCTGCACCTAGGGATTGGGCCTGCCCTCTGCCACCCAGAAGCAGGCCTAAGCCAGCAGGTCGTTATCTCCCTAGGGGTCCCAGACTGCGAGAGGGCACAGGCCGGGCTGGGGGACCCCCCCCCCGAGTGCACAAATTTTTGTGCACCAGGCCTCTAGTTGTAAATATAAACAGTTTACGCATCATTTCCCAGCTTTCTACAGAATTTTTCAGCGTTTTAACACTGCCCTACAGATATTAAGGCTCTGATTCCATGCATTTCCAGAGTTTCATAGACATTCCCAAACATATTTTGGGCCAGTCATTGTGTATTCTATGAATTTTATCCACATTGAGACAGTTTTCTGAGCTCTATACACTTGAATTCTTAAGGGTTTAAACTAATTTCTTCCAAAAATGACAACTCCTTCAGCGGGAATTGTAAATATAAACAGTATACTCATCATGTCACAGCTTTCTACATGAATTCTCAGTGTTTTAACACTGCCCTATAGATATTAAGGCTCTATTTCCATATATTCCAAGTTTTCATAGACATTCCTCATCATTTCCCAGGACTATCATTGTGAATTCTAAGAGATTGAACCACATTCAGACCATTTTCTTACCTGTATACTTATGAATTCTTAAGGGTTTAAACCACTTTATTCCAAAATGCCAACTCATTTAGCCTCAACTGTAACTATATACAGTATTCTCATCATTTCACAGGTTTTTATACAAACTCTCAGTGTTTTAACACTTCCCTCAAGATGTTAAGGCTCTCTCTATAATATTTCAAGTGTTTCATACTCATTCCAAATCATTTCCCAGGATTATCATTGTGTATTCTAAGAGTTGTAAGCACATTCAGACCGTTTTCATAGCTGTATACATATGAATTCTTAAGGGTTTAAACAACTTTATTCCAAAATGCCAACTCATTCACCCTCAATTGTAACTATAAACAGTATTCTCATTATTTCACAGGTTTGTAAACAAATTATCTGTGTTTTAACACGTCTCTCCAGATGTTAAGGCTCTCTCTCTATATATTTCTAGTGTTTCATACACATTCCGAATCAAGTCCCAGGACTAGGACTATCATTGTGTATTCTAAGACTTGTAATCACATTCAGACCATTTTCCTAGCTGTATACATATGAATTCTTAAGGGTTTAAACGATTTCATTCCAAAACGCCAACTCATTGAGCCTCAATTGTAAATAAAACAGTATTCTTATCATTTCACTGCTTTGATCACAAAATCTGGGCACTATAATTATGAATTCTTAAGGGTTTAAACCACTTTCTTCCAAAAACGCCAACTCGTTGTGTTGGAATTGTTAATATAGACAGTATGGTCGTCTTTTTACAGCTTCCTACACAAATTCTCAGTGTTTTAACACTACCCTACAGATATTAAGGCTTTAATTACATGTATTCCAAGTGGTCATAGACATTTCCATACATTTCCTGTGACTATCATTGTGTATTCTAAGAGTTTTAACCACATTCAGTCAGTTTTCTTAGCTGTATACACATCAATTCTTAAGGGTTTAAATGACTTTATTCCAAAAATTCCAACTCTTTGTGTTTCAATTGTAAATATAAAGAGTACTCTTGTCATTTCACAGCTTTACATACAAAATCTGAGCCCTATAAACATGAATTCCTGAGGGTTTAAACCACATTCTTTCAAAAATGCCATCTCACTAAGCTGGAATTGTAAATATAAGCAGTACATTCATCATTTCACAGATTTGTACACGACTCTCGGTGTTTTAACTAGGCCATACAGATTTTAAAGCTCTATTTACCTATAGTTCCAGAGTTTAATAGATATTCCCAAACATTTCTCTCAAGTATCATTGTGTTTTCTAATAGTTTTAACCACATTCAGACCATTTTCTTAGCTATATACACATGAATTCTAAAGGGTTTAAACTTTATTCCAAAAACGCCAACTCATTGAGCCTCAATTGTAAATAAAACAGTATTCTCATCAGTTCACAGCTTTGTACACATTCTGAGCAGTATACTTATGAATTTTCAAAGGTTTCAACCACTTTCACCCAAAAACGCCAACTCATTCAGCCGGAATTTAAAATATAAATATTATACTCATCATTTCACAGCTTCCTACACAACTTCTCATTGTTTTAACACTGCCCTACAGATATTAAGCCTCTATTTATATGTATTCCATGTGTTTAATAAACATTCCTAATCATTTTCCAGGACTATCATTGTGTATTCTAAGAGTTTTAACCGCGTTCAGACAATTTTCTTAGCAATATAAGCATGAATTCTTTAGAGTTTAAACCACTTTATTCCAAAAATGCCAACTCATTTCCCCACAATTGTAACTATAAACAGTATTCTCATCATTTCATACTTTTGTAAACAAATTCTCAATGTTTTAACACTTCTCTCTAGATCTTAAGGCTCTCTCTATATATATTTCAAGTGTTTCATACACATTCTGAATCATGTCCCGGGACTATCATTGTGTATTCTAAGAGTTGTAAGCACATTCAGAACATTTTCTTAGCTGTATACATATGAATTCTTAATGGTTTAAACAACTTTTTCCAAAACGCCAACTCATTGAGCCTCAGTTGTAAATAAAACAGTATTCTTGTAATTTCACAGCTTTGAACACAAAATCTGGGCACTAAAATTATGAATTCTTAAGGGTTTAAACCACTTCCTTCCAAAAACGCCAACTCATTGAGACAGAATTGTTAATATAAACAGTATAGTCGTCTTTTCACTGCTTCCTACACAAATTCTCAGTGTTTTAACACTGCCCTACAGATATTAAGGCTCTAATTACATGTATTCCAAGTGTTCATAGACATTTCCAAACATTTTCTATGACTATCACTGTGTATTCTAAGAGTTCTACTCACATTGAGTCAGTTTTCTTAGCTGTATACACATCAATTCTTAAGAGTTTAAACCACTTTATTTTAAAAACGACAACTAATTGAGCCTCAATTGTCAATATAAACAATATTCTCATCATTTCACAGCTTTGTACACAAATTCTAGGCTCTATAAACATGAATTCATAAGGGTTTAAACCACTTTATTCCAAAAACGAAAACTCATTGAGCCTGAATTTTAAATATAAACAGCATTCTCATCATTTGACAGCTTTGTAAACAAATTCTCAATGTTTTAACACTGCCCTACACATATTAAGGCTCTTTGTATTCCAAGTGTTTCATTGACATTCCTAATCTTTTTCTGGGACTATCATTGTGTATTCTGAGTTTTAACCACATTAAGACAGTTTTCTTAGCTATATACACAAGAATTCCTGAGGGTTTAAACCACTTTATTCCAAATTTTCAAACTCATTGAGCCTCAATTGTAAATATACACTGTACTCTCCTCATTTCACAGCTTTGTACACAAATTCTGAACTGTATAAACATGAATTCTCAAGGTTGTAAACTACTTTCTTACAAAAAAGCCAACTCTTCTGGCCAGACTATAAATATAAACAGTATATGGTATTTCACAGCTTTCTACTTGAATTCTCATTCTATTACCACAGCCCTACAGATATTAAGGTTCTATTTACATGTATTTCAAGAGTTTGATAAACATTCCCAAACATTTCCCGGGTCTATCATTGTGTATTCTAAGGCTTAAGCACATTCAGAGAGTTTTCTGAGCTCCATACGAATGAATTCTTAAGGGTTTAAACCACTTTCCTTCAAAAACACAAACTAATTGATCCAGTATACTCGTATTTTCACAGCTTTGTATACAATTCTTATCTCTATAACATGATTTCTTAATAATTTAAAATACTTTCTTCCAAAAACAACAACTCATTGATCCAGAATTGTAAATATGAACAGTATACTCATCATTTCACTGCTTTCTACATGACTTCTCAGTGTTTTAACACTACTTACAGTTATTAAGACTCTATTTACAGGTATTCCAAGTGTTTCATAGACATTTCTAATCATTTCCTGGGACTATCATTGTGTATTCTAAGAGTTTTAACCACATTAAGACTTTTTTCTGAGATCTGTACACATGAAGTCTTAAGGGTTTAAACCACTTTCTTCCAAAAACGCCAACACATTGAGCCTGAATTGCAAATGTAAACAGTATTCTTGTTATTTCACTGCTCTGTACACAAATTCTGAGCTCTAAAAACATGAATTCTTAATGGGTTAAACTACTTTCTTACAAAAATGACAACTCATTGAGTGGGAATTGTAAACATATACACTAAACTCATAATTTCACAGCTTTCTACACGACTTCTCAGTGTTTTAACACTGCCCTACAGATATTAAGGCTCTATTTACATGTATTCCAAGTATTTCATAGACATTCCCAATCAATTATAGGGACTATTATTGTGTATTCTCAGAGTTTTAACCACATTCAGAGAGTTTTCTTAGCTGTACACACATGAATTCTTAAGTGTTTAAACAACTTTATTTTTAAAAGGCCAACTATTTGAACCTCAATTTTAAATATAAAAGTATTCTCTTCATTTCACACCTTTGTACACAAATTCTAAGATCTATAAACATGAATTGTTAAGGGTTTAAACCATTTTATTTCCAAAATGCCAAGTCATTGACCCTCAATTGTAAATATAAATAGTACTAGTAGATCGGTGCACGAAATTCGTGCACATTAAAAAGGGAATTAATTGCCCTAACCAGTTTGGTTCAGTGGATAGAGCATCAGCCTGCGGACTCAAGAGTCCTGGGTTCGATTCTGGTCAAGAGCACGTACCTTGGTTGCGGGCACATCCCCAGTGGGGAGTGTGCAGGAGGCAGCTGATTGATGTTTCTCTCTCATCAATGTTTCTAACTCTCTATCCCTCTCCCTTCCTCTCTGTAAAAAATCAATAAAAGATATTTTTTTAAAAAGGAAATTAATTAGCAGAGATATTTTAACATTGCTATTTGCCCTTTCGCTATAATGTGATTCTTAAGGGTTTAAACCATTTTCTTCCAAAAACGCCTACTCATTGAGCATCAATTGTAAATGTAAACAGTATACTCCTCTTTTCACAGCTTTGTACACAAATTATGAGCTCCATAAACATAAATTATTAAGCATTTAAGCCACTTTATTGTAAAAATGCCAACTCATTGAGGCTGAAATATAAATATAAACAGTATACTCTTCATTTCACAGCATTGTGCACAAATTCTAATTGTTTTAACACAGTCCTACAGATAATAAGGCTCTATTTACATGTATTCTAAGGGTTTCATATACACTCCTTAACAATTCCATTGTCTATCATTGTGAATTCTGAGTTTTAACCTAATTTGCATAGAGTTCTGTGCTCTAAAGACTTGAATTCTTAAGGGTTTAACCATGTTTCTTAAAAAACGCCAACACATTGAACCGGAATTATAAATGTAAACTGTATACTCATCATTTCACAGCTGTTATATCATGAATTTTCAGTGTTTATATACTGAATTACAGATATTATTGCTCTATTTACATGTATTTCTCATGTTTCATATACATTCCTATACAATTCCAGGGTCTATCATTTTGAATTCTAAGAGTTTTAACCTGATTCACATTGCGTTCTGCGCTCTATAGTTTTGAATTTTTAAGGGTTTTCACCAGGTTCCTTAAAAAACACCAAATCATTGAAACGGAAATATAAATGTAAACAGTATATTCGTCATTTCACAGCTGTTTAAATGAGAGTTTTCACTATTTTATCACTGTCCTCCAGATACTAAGGCTCTATATACATGTATTCCTAGTGTTTTAAATACATTATTATACAATTCCAGTGTCTATCATTATGAGTTCTAAGAGTTTTAACCTCATTCACATAGTGTTCTGAGCTCTACGGACTTGAATTCTCAAGGGTAATAACCACTTTCTTTAAAAAACGCCAACACTTTGAACTGGAAATATAAATGTAAACAATATACTCATCATTTCACAGCTGTTTAAATGTGATTTTTCAGTGTTTTTCACTATCCAACAGACATTAAGGCTCTATTTACATTTATTCCTAGAGTTTCAAATATATTCCTATACAAATCCATGCTATATCATTGTGAATTCTAAGAGTTTTACCTCATTCACATAGTGTTCAGACCTCTATAGACTTGAATTCTTAATGATATTAACCACTTTCCTTAAAAAACACCAATTATTGAACCAGAATTATAAATGTAAATAGTATACTCATCATTGCATAGGTATTTTAACATGAATTTTCAGTGTTTATATACTGAACTACAGACATTAATTCTCTATTTACATGTATTCCTAGCCTTTTACATAAATTACTATACAATTCCAGGGTGTATCATTTTGAATTCTAAGAGTTTTAATCTGATTCACATTGCGTTCTGCGCTCTATAGTCTTGAATTTTTAAGGGTTTTCACCAGATTCCTTAAAAACACCAACTCGTTGAACTGGAAATATAAATGTAAATAGTATACTTGTCATTTCACAGCTGTTTAAATGTGAGTTTTCAGTTTTTTATCACAATCCTACAGACATTAATTCTCTATTTACATATATTCCTAGAGTTTCATATATATTCCTATACAATTCCAGGGTCAATCATTTTGAATTCGAAGAGTTTTAACCTCTTTCACATAGTGTTCTGAGCTCTATTTACTTGAATTCTTAACCGTTTTAACCACTTTCCTTAAAAAACGCCATTCATTGAACCGGAAATATAAATGTAAACAGTATACTCGTCATTTCACAGCTGTTTAAAGTTGAGTTTTCAGTGTTTTATCACAATCCTACAGATATTATGTCTCTATTTACATGTATTCCTAGTGTTTCATATATATTCCTATACAGTTCCAAGTTCTATCATTGTGAATTCTAAGCGTTTTTACATCAAATCACATAGTGTTTGTAGCTCTATAGAACTAAATTCTTAAGGGATTTAACCACTTTTCTTAAAAATGCCAACTCATTGAACCAGAATTTTAACTATGTTTATGAAACAGATGGAATACACATAAATAGAGCCTCATATCTGTAGGGCAGTGTTAAAACACTGAGAAGTCGTGTAGGACACTGTGAAATGACAAGTATACTGTTTATTTTTTCTAGTCTGGATGAATGAGTTGTCGTTTTGGGGAGAAAGTCGTTTAAACCCTTAAAAATTCATGTTTTTAGAGCTCAGAATTTGTGTACAATGCTGTGAAAGGATGAGAAAAATGTTTATGTTTACAAATGAGGCTCAATGAGTTGGTGTTTTTGGAATAAAGTGGTTTAAACCTTTAAGAATTGATGGGTATACAACTAAGAAAATTGTCTGAATGTGGTTAAAACTCTTAAAATACACAATTGATAGTCTCAGGAAATGATTAGAAATGTTTAGGAAACATGTGGAATACATGTAATTAGAGCCTTAATATCTCTAGGGCAGTGTTAAAATACTGAAACGTCGTGTAGGAAGCTTTGAAATGATGAGTATACTGTTTATATTTTTAATTCCTGCTGAATGAGTTGGCGTTTTGGGGAGAAAGTGGTGAAACCTTTGAAAATTCATAAGTATAATGCTCAGAATGTGTACAAAGCTGTGAAATGATGAGAATACTGTTTTATTTACAGTTGAGGCTCAATGAGTTGGCTTTTTGGAATAAAGTGTTCAAACCCTTAAGAATTCCTAAATATACTGCTCAGAATTTGTGTACAAAGCTGTGAAATGACGGGAATACTATTTATATTTACAATTGAGACTCAATGATTTGGTGTTTTTGGAATAAAGTTGTTTAAACCCTTAAGAATTCATGTGTATATAGCTAAGAAAGTGGTCTGAATGTGCTTAAAACTATTAGAAATCACAATGATACTCACTGGAAATGTTTGGGAATATCTATGAAACTCTGGAAATACAGGTATAGAGAGCCTTAATATCTGTATGTCAGTATTAAAACACTGAAAAGTTGTGTAGAAAACTCTGAAATGACAAGTATACTGTTTATACTTATAATTCCGGCTCAGTGAGATGACGTTTTCGAAAGAAAGTGGTTTAAACACTAAGAATTAATGTGCATGGAGCTCAGAATTTTTTGTAAAAATTTGTGAAATGACAAGAATACTGTTTACATTTACAGTTCAGGCTCAATGAGTTGGTGTTTGGAAGAAAGTGGTTTAACCCTTAAGTATTCATGCATATAGAGCTCAGAAAACTGTCAGACTGTGGTAAAAGTCTTAGAATACACAATGATAGACCCAGGATATGTTTGCGAATGTCTATGAAACTCTAAAAATACATGTAAAAAGAGCCTTAATATCTTTATGGCTGTGTTAAAACACTGAGAAGTCATGTGGAAAGCTGTGAAATAAGGATTATACTGTTTATATTTACCATTCAGGCTCAATGAGTTGGCCATTTTGGAAGAAAGTGGTTTAAAACCTTAAGAATTCATGTTTCTAGAGCTCAGAATTTGTGTACAAAGCAGGAAATTGATGAGTATACAGTTTACATTTACAATTGAGGCCCGATGAGTTGGCGTTTGAGAATATAGTGGTTTAAACCTTTTAAGAATTCACGTGTGCACTGTAATATAACAGTCTGAATGTAGTTAAAACTCTTAGGATACACAATGGTTGTCCCATGAAATTATTGGGAAAGTCTATGAAATACTTGGAATACATGAAAATAGAGCCTTTACATCTGTTGGGCAGTGTTAAAACACTGAGAATTTGTGTACAAAGCTCAGAAATGACGAGAGTAATGTTTATATTTACAACTGAGGCTCAATGAGTTGGTGTTTTTGGAATAAAGTGGTTTAAGCCCTTAAGAATTCATGTGTTTACAGCTAAGAAAATGGTCTCAATGTGGTTAAAACTCTTAGAATACACAATTTTGTCATGGGAATGATTAGGAATGTCTATGAAACACTTGCAATACATGTAAATAGAGCCTTAATATCTGTATGGCATTGTTAAAACACTGAGAAGTCATGTAGAAAGCTGTGGAATGATGAGTATACTGTTTATATTTACAATTGCAGATCAATGAGTTGGCCATTTTAGAAGAAAGTGGTTTCAATCCTTAAGAATTCATGTTTATAGAGGTCAGAATTTGCATATAATGTTGTGAAATGACGAAAATACCAATTATATTTAAAATTGTGGCTCAATGAATTGTTGTTTTAGGAAGAAAATGGTTTAAACCCCAAGAAAGTCATGTGTATACTGCTAGGCAAAAGGTCTGACTGTGGTTAAAACTCTTACAAGACATAATGATAGCCCCATGATTGGGAATTTCTATGAAGCACTTGGAATACATGTAAATAGAACCTTATTATCTGCATGGCAGTGTTAAAACACTGATAATTTGTCTACTAAGCTGAAAAATGACGAGGTTACTGTTTATATTTACAATTGAGGCTCAATAAGTTGGCGTTTTGGGGATAAAGTGGTTTAAGCCCTAAGAATTCATGTGTATACAGCTAAGAAAATGGTCTTAATGAGGTTAAAACTATTAGAATACACAATGATAACCCCAGGAAATGTTTGGGAATATCTATGAAACTCTGGAAATATAGGTAAATAGAGCCATAATATCTGTAGGGCAGTGTTAAAACACAGAAGTCATGTACAAAGCTGCGAAATTATGAGAATGTGGTTTAAATTTACAATTGAGGCTCAATGAGTTGGCATTTTTGTAAGAAAGTGGTTTAAACCCTTAGGAATTTATGTGTATGCAGCTCAGAAAACTGTCTGAATGTGGCCAAAACTCTTAGAATACACAATGATAGACCTGGGAAATGTTTGGGAATGTCTATGAGGCACATGAAATACATGTAAATAGAGCCTTAATATCTGTAGGGCAGTGTAAAAAAAACGAGACTTCCTGTAGAAAGCTTTGAAATGATGACTATACTGTATATATTTCAATTCCGACTCAATGAGTTTGCGTTTTTGGAAGCAAGTTGTTTAAACCCTTAAGAATTCATGTTTATAGAGCTCAGAATTTGTGTACAAAGCTGTGAAATGATGAGAATACTATTTATATATACAATTGAGGCTCAATGAGTTGCCATTTTTGGAAGAAAGTGTTTTAAACATGTAAGTATTCGTGTTGGTAGAGCTGAAAAAATGTCTGAATGTGGTAAAACTCTTAGAATAAACAATGATAGACCCTGGAAATACTTGGGAATGTCTATGAAATACATGGAATCCATGTAAATGGAGCTTTAATATCTGTAGGGCAGTGTTAACACTTGGAGTGCGGGTGAATTTCCCGCCAAAATATAAGATGGCTCTGTCTTTTGGTTTTGTTCCATCCACCAAAAGGGTGGATTACAAACAAATATTTGGTAATACACAGTTACAATCGGCCCGAGTTTACACGTTTCCCGCACTCCACCGCAAATCTATATGAACCGAGTTAAAGACGGCTCCCACGGAGTACGCGCAATTCACGCGAGCCGACTTAACTCGTTTCCCGCACTCCAAGTGTTAAAAAGCTCAAAATTCATTAAGAAAGCTGTGAAATAACAAGTATACTGTGTATATTTACAATACCGGATAAATGAGTTGGAGTTTTGGAAGAAAGTCATTTAAACACTTAAGAATTCATGTGTACACAGCTAAGAAAACTGTCTGAATGTGGTTTATACTCATAGAATACACAATGATGGACCAGAGAAATGTTTAGAATGTCTGTGAACAATTGAAATACAAGTAAATAGAGCCTTAATATCTGTAGGGCAGTATTAAAACACTGAGAATTTGTGTTGAAAGGTGTGAAATGATGAGTATACTCTTTATAGTTACAATTCAGGCTCAATGAGTTGGCGTTTTTGGAAGAGCGTGGTATAAACCCATAAGAGTTCATGTGTATAGAGGTCAGAAAAATGTCTCAATGTGGTTAAAATTCATAGCATACACAATGATTGACCCAGGAAGTGTGTGGGAATGTCTATGAAACTCAGAAAAAATGGGGAATTAGAGCCGTAATATCTGTAGGTCCATTTTAAAAGATTGAGAATTAATGTAGAAAGCTGTGAAATGACAAGTATAGTGTTTATATTTTCAATTCTGGCTCAACGAGTTTGCGATTTTGGAAGAAAGTAGTTTCACCCTAAAGAATTCATGATTACAGAGCTTAGAATTTGTGTACAAAGCTGTGAAATGAGGAGAATACAGTTTAAATTTACAATTGAGGCTCAATGAGTTGGCGTTTTTGGAAAAAAGTGGTTACAAAACTTAAGAATTCATGTGTATAGAGATCAGAATTTGTGTACAAAGCTGTGAAACAACGAAAATACTGTTTATATTTAAAAATGAGGCTCAATGTGTTGGATATTTTGGAAAAAAAGTGTTTTCAACCCTTAATTATTCACGTGTATACAGCTAAGAAAACTGATTGAATGTGGCTAAAGCTCTTAGAATACACAATGATAGTCAAGGGAAATGATTAGGAATGTGTATGAAACACTTGGAATACATATATAGAGAGCCTTAATATCTGTAGGGAAGTGTTAAAACACTGAGAATTTGTGTACACAGCTGTGAAATAACTAGAATACTGTTTATATTTACAATTGAGGCTCAATGAGTTGGCGATTATGGAAGACAGTGGTTAAACCCTTAAGAATTCATGTGTATACAGCTGTGGGGGGCTGTTTCTCTCTTTTCCATGACCCACATGGAAAAGGAAACAGTCCATTTGCTGAGTGGAGGAGCTGTGGATTAAGAAATTAAAGAAAGACCAAGATGCAGAAATAGATTTTAAGCTGGGGCCAGGTGGGCGCCATCCTCTCTGATGGAGAGGCGGCAAAGCGCCCCGAGCCACACAGCAAGTTTGTTTTAAAGGCCTAGATTTACATATCTAGTTACGCCCCTGCCTGATTAACATGTCCAGCCTTATTGGGGAAGCATGTTCCCAGGATGTGGCTCTGCCTACGCTCTGAGCTCAGCTGACAATAATTATAAGAAAATGCCTAGGTGCCTCCCAGGCGGCCCTCTACATCTCCCCCGTTTTTGTTTTTTAAGCTACTATAATAGAAGTAAAATTTTAAGCATTAATAGTAGGGCTCTAGAATTAAAAACAATTGCAAACAATGCAAATGCAAAAACTAAACTATATACATGTTATCATTTTCAAAATTTGAACGCTAAGAACAAAACTGGCTATTAAATAATAACAAAACAATGCCAATGCAAAACAACAATATGAGAAATCAGAACTATGGACATATTAACATTTTTGCTACTAAATGAAAAAAGAGTCTCTTTTGCTGCTGGTGTATATTTACTCAGAGTCCTTGGACTTGGCTGTGCAAGACTTTGCAGAAGACTGGCAGCTAACAGATGCTAGCATGAGCAAGAACATGGTTGTAGAAGTAGCTTCAACTTCTTGCTTTTCCACAATCTGTTGTGCTTCAGTCATTAACTTCTTCATATGACTCCTTATTGGCACAACAGTCCCTTGCGTCTTTCAGTTTTCTTCTTCTTCCCCTTTGCTGTCATTAGGGCAGTGTCGAGTAACACTCCCTCCACGATCTGCGTGGAGTAGGGTTCGGTATCTGAAAGTGGAGCCGCACAACAAATGAGAGAAAAAGACACGAGATAATTTTGCAATATTGGGGGACCAGGCGGGCAAGTCCCGAAGGACTTCCTCCCATGCTCAGGCTGCTCCAATCTTTTATTGATCTGGAGTAGCCCTTAGGGTAAGGAAGTTTCAATGACACACAGATCAGCAGACAATTTCCAGGAGTAGACAAAAGTATCTGATTAACTCATCAATAGATTTCCGAGTGTAGGCAGAGTATCTGATTATCTCATCAATAGATTTCCGGGAGTATCTGATTAATAATAATCAACAAGGGTCTACATAAGTATCTAAGGAATTAAGGGAACTAAGGTGGGGATGCTTCAACTATTATTACCTAAAATATAGTAAAGAAAGGTGTAAATTAGAAACATTGACGTTTGAAATTATGAAGCTATTTATTGAACTCAGAATAGAAAGGTAATACAAAAAAAGTTAACTGAGTGGTTCCTAGATTAACTGGGTGGTGCACAACCCTGACCTTTGCTAGGACTTTCAATGGCTACTAGCTTTTGGGGGGGGTCTCTGTCTAAACTCAGCTAGTGAAGACAATGAATGGACTCTGGCAGGGCAGTACTTAGTCCTTTTGAGTGAATGGACACAGGAGCTTGTCTGAGTCCATTGTGGTGACGGATGTAATGCTCTGGCACCCGAATTGGCTGCATTGCTCCTTCTTCCTTGCTCTTGGTCCTGGGCAACTTGCAGCAATGTACAGGTGCTGACTGCTATCATAACAAGGCGTCTTCACCATCTCCATCTCTGAACTGTCTCTCCTGTCTTTGTGGCTGGAGCAATCTGGTCAGTTGGGATCTGTTGTTGCAGAAATCCATATGGTCTGGGAGCTGTTCTGAAAATATACAAACGTATTCTCGACCAAAGGTTAATAAAGAAAACCTTACTGGGGTTTTTTTCTTTGAAATGATCTTCTCCTGGCTTTTCCTGATCTCATGTGTTTTTTCCGGGTGTCTCACTGTTAGCATTAAATGAAAAATTTTATCTAAATGTAATTTAGTTATAGGATATTTTTCTTTACATGGTATTTTTCCACTATCCCCCCTTTTTATTTAATTATTAGGAGGCCTTTTGGAAAATTTACAATGCAGTCTAGATAACTTTAAATTCCAACTTTTTGCACAAAAATATGACTGCTTTAGGTTCATAGGATGTTAAGCAATTTTATCACGAAATGAAAATATTGGTTAATACCTTTTGAATAATTACTTATTTCAAATTAGCCAAATTTAATTTGAAAACTTGACAACTATTTTACTATCAAATTTAATATTTTAACAATAATCTTAATTTACACTGTAAATATTAATTGAAAGAATCACTTTACATCCTTGAGGAGGCTTAAGCATTCCTGTTGTTAGGCTAGATTTAAATTTAGGGTCTGTTAACTAAGCCTTCGTTTTTCTGGGTACCATTTTCAGCTGGACCAAGTCTCTTCTGTTATTTGGTTGCTGATCTTGGCTGGGCATGGGAAGCAAGAAGCAGCCATGGGGACTGGAGACCTTCCTCAGAAGGGGCGAGTGTTCAAGCTCCTGCACCATTGGGGGGGTGAGGATTTGTGCCCCACCACTGTTGAACCCCAAGTTTTCTCCTACTGCCCCCCGACTGTGCCTGTCTTAGGTTGCCCCTCCCTGAGGGGTCTTACCCGTCATTGACTACCAGCCATCCTCTGGGCCAAGTAGGGTGATGTGAGGTTCAGTTCTGTCTCCTTGTTAACCTATGTCCCTCTGGCCTCTATGCCCAGCTACTGCCTTTGGATCCCCTCTCCTACTGGCAGGGCCCCGGCATTGATCTTCTCCAGAGAGGGCCCAGCTTATGCCATTGGGCAAGAGACAGATCCATGGTACCAGCTTTTCATGATCTCAGTTTGAACGGAGAGCTCAGATAACTGCTGTAGACAATTGGAATCCTCTTGGCAAAAAAAAAAAAAAAAAAGGTCAAGAGAGGTCAATACAGAATGCTTAAGTGCCTTCCCAGGGGGCCTTCCACACAGTGGAAGGGAATAAATCCTTTTATGTCCTTAAATATTAAATTGCTGCCAAACATTCAAAGAATTAATTTGTAAGTTTGTTTGGGATAAATGCACAATGACTGTTTTAAAGTATCAAAATTATTCATGAAAGTTGTAGAATAATACCATGTAAGAATATTCTTTGCTCTAGGTCATGACAATTCAATTTTAAATTGGCTGTCTCAAGGTTTGGAATGAGGAACCCAGTTTTCAAAAAAAGCAATTTACAGAAACAGAGACAGCATGCCATCCAAACTACAGTTTTGGGTAAACACATTATCTAGAGTCCTTGGGTAACCCAGGTTAAACTTAGGCATGTTATCTAAATTACAGTTTTGGGTCTTGAATCTTTGGGTGACCTGGGTTAAACTTAGGCACTTTATCTAGATTACAATTTTTGGTCTCCAGAACACTGAGCCAACAGGTTAACTGGAGCCCTTTGACCTTGGGATAGCCATGCTGTCCCTCCCAGGTAAAGGAAAAATGTGCCTTTTACTAGGATTCAATTGCTTACAAGGATAGTAATTTAAGTAAGTATTTTTTTTAAAAGGCAAAGCAAGTAAATTTAGTATTTAGTATACTTCTGATTCACAAGGGGCAAACATGCCCCACCTCTAGCCTAATTTTAAAATGCAGGAGCAAGGAGCTTTTGTTATTTCAAATTACATCTTAAAATTCCACTGCTGTATATTAAGAAATATTAAACAAAATAACTTGTTTCGCCTTTTCTAGAGGCAAAAACTTAAAATATATATTTATTAATTTTTATTTGATAAAGCTTTCCATGTGATTTCAAGTATATTAATTTGGTTAAATTTTTAAAAAATCCTTTAAAAAGAGAGAATAAACTTTTGAAAACATTTCAGGGCCCGTGAAATTTCTCAAAGTCATTTCTTGGTTATAGTTTTGAAATCCAACTTGAAAGACCATGAAATATATATATAATGTATATATGATTTAAAAATTATATACTTTTTATAATTATTAGGAGATATCAATTAAATTTAAACTGGTTTTAAAATTTCGGTTGGGATCACAGAAATTGGATTAATGCTATCAGTCCCTTTTAAATACTTTGACATAAGCTATTTAACTTTTGTTTAGGGAGGGAACATATAACCTTTAATTGTCCTTAGTTTAAGGAAAGTAGGGTTTTCTAGATTTAAGAGATTAGAAAAATGACTTAGCCTTTTAAAAGAATACGAGCTCTATTGTCGGCCCTTATAAAGCCAACTGCTCAAAACGTTGGTCTATCATATCACTTAAATTATATTAAGACCCTGATTGCTAACTTTATTAAGCATTAAAAATATCTTCTTAAAAATAGTATTAAATAAATCCGAGAGGCAAGCACACTTTCTGCCCCATCTGAATTTCTGTAGTATAACTCCACCTTAAAGCTCCACCCCTGAAATCCCAGCCTGCCTCAGTGAGCAGACACTCCTTCTGTGATTGACTAAATCAGAGGCAGGGGCCTTTGCTGTTTCTAGATGGCAGCCCCCAGGGGAGCGGCAGGCCATGTGGCTGACATGGCGGCTGCCAAGTCACGTAGCCCAAAATGGTGGCTGTCTACACTGTTCTTTGACAGAGCAAACCAAAATCCCTAAAAGATAGATGACCAACATTATATTGTAGACAAACAGAAATCTCATTAGCTGTTTATACCCTTTATAATTATCTTAAAGAATATCAATCAAATTTAAACTGGTTTTTGTATTAAAAAATTTTCAGTTGAGATCATAAAATTAATACTCTTTTTTTAAATTAGACCAAGATGTAACATATTTTGAATTTCTAATTATTTAAGAGAAAACACATTTTATTTTATCAAAAACAAGTTATACTTTAGATATTTAATTAATTTCTCCCGACTCAATTTGCACTTTAAACTTTCAGAGCTTACAAGTCAAATATTAGCAGTTCTTTGATTAACTACATTTTTATATTTTTAAGAATAAATTTTAAAATCTAATAATTAACTTTAAACCATGTTTTTTTCTGCCTGGGGAAACTGAGAAGCAAACTTGTAGGTATTAAAAAATGACTACTGGTGGAAAGCTGATTTCAAAGGAGCCACCTTTTGGCCGCTTGACCTTTTCTGGGAAGGTCAGCTAGCAAAAGGTGTAGCCATTGAAATGCAAATTAACATTCCTATAGATGGCTGCTGGTGGGAATTGGATTACCTGCATGTTAGGGGAAGGGCATGTCTACCCCTCCCTCCATTAAAAAAGGGTGTAGCTTTAAACTTTCTAATGGCAAGAAAAGAGACCTTAAACTTTCAGAGCTTTAAATCTTAGGTAGCAAATTAAATATTTAGCATTTTTCAGATCAATACTTTTACATTTAAGGATACATTTCAAATAAAATATAAGGCATTTTCAATTAATAGATTAACTTCTATCATTTAGACTTCATACTAGGCATACTCAATCAGCATTTCAGTATTATAAATCTCAATACTTTTAGATGATTTGAACTTAAAAGTTTTAAGTTTCCAGCCAATAAGCCGGGCATAGCTGCTAAATTTCAAAATGGCCACAATTTTCCTGCTGGGGAAGTCAAGGAGCAAACCCATAGCTATTCACATGTAAACTTGACTATCAACTTCCTGGTGGTACTTGCCTCAGGGCAGGAAATTTCAAAAGAGCTACTTTAAATCGCCTTGGGAAACCAGCCTGTATTTCTTTCTTAGGTTCATCTCCGCATTTTTAAGGCCAAAACAGTGTCGGGTTTTTATTCTGTACACAGCAAAAGGTCAAGTTCAGCTCAAAACTATGCGCACTTGTTTTTAAACTGGCCTTTTCCCTTTACATGTGCACAGAAATCCCAGATGCATTTATGAATTTGTAAAAGCTTTAAGTCATTAGCTGGAAAAAAAGGATAAAGATGGCGAAGATGAGGCAAAGAAGTGGCTTTCTTGGGGAGTGACGTCCATATTGGATGGCCACGTGAGCTTCCCCCACCTCCTTGTTTTTTAGGGGGAAGATTCAGTAATGGTCTGGCATTTACTCTTTTTATTTTATTTATTTTTCAATTTTTATTTATTTTTATTTTTTTAAGGAAAGAAAAGATTTTTTAAGATAAAGAATCATTGGCAGTTGCTGAGAAATTCCTTTAATCCTTTTCTACTTGGTTACAAGTAGTTTACAGGTGGATGCAGAGGAGGTGCAGATGGTATTCTTAGAGACTCGCACCCTTCCACTCCAGGCTGTAAGGCCATGGCTGCACCCCACTTAGACATTCTTAAACTCTCCTGTGCTGAATCAAGGCCATCGCCAATTAAAATAGGAATTTTCTCTGGACTTTTTGCTGAGTATTGGTCACACAACTGCTTTCTAAACTTTTCTCAGGTTTCATCAACAAAGCTTAAGAAAGAAATCAAGAATTTGACTACAATTAACAGAGCATAGTTTAAAGCATTTTTTGAGGATTACCCACGTTTTACACCTGGCTATTTCATATCAATTCACAACAATACACTCCCCTTACCTTATTCCTTTAAATCTATGTGCACACGCTTCTGGGAGTGACCCCCTCGCTTTCTTCTCTTGCCTCCGTACTCAGTCACTGTTTGGGGCGCCAAATGTGGGGGGGGGCTGTTTCTCTCTTTTCCATGACCCACATGGAAAAGGAAACAGTCCATTTGCTGAGTGGAGGAGCTGGGAATTAAGAAATTAAAGAAAGACCAAGATGCAGAAATAGATTTTAAGCTGGGGCCAGGTGGGCGCCATCCTCTCTGATGGAGAGGCGGCAAAGCGCCCCGAGCCACACAGCAGGTTTATTTTAAAGGCCTAGATTTACATATCTAGTTCCGCCCCTGCCTGATTAACATGTCCAGCCTTATTGGGAAAGCATGTTCCCAGAGCGTGGCTCTGCCTATGCTCTGAGCTCAGCTGACAATAATTATAAGAAAATGCCTAGGTGCCTCCCAGGCGGCCCTCTATATACAGCTAAGAAAATGGTCTCAATGTGGTTAAAACTCTTAGAATACACAATGATAATCCGAGGAACGATTGGAAATGTCTGTTGAACACGTGGAATACATGTGAATATAGCCTTAATATCTGTAGGGCACTGTTGAAACACAGAGAATTTGTGTAAAAGGCTGTAAAATGAAGAGTATACTGTTTATTTTTATATTTCAGCCTCAATGACTTGGCGTTTCTAAAAGAAAGTGGTTCAAACCCTTAAGAATTCATGTTTATAGAGCTCAGAATTAGTGTATAAAGCTGTGAAATGACAAGAAATCTGTTTATATTTACAATTCAGGCTCAATGAGTTGGTAATTTTGGAAGAAAGAGGTTGAATCCCTTTAGAATTAATGTGTATAGAGCTCAGAAAACTGTCTTAATATGGTGAAAACTCTTTGAATACACAATGATAGACCCAGGAAATATTTGGGAATGTCTATGAAACTCTGGAAATACATGTAAATAGAGCCTTAATATCTGTAGAGCATTTTTAAAACACTGAGAATAAATGTATAAAGCTGTGAAATGACAAGTATACTGTTTATATTTACAATTCCGGCTCAATGACTTGGAATTTTTAGGAAAAACTGGATTAAAACCTTAAGTATTCATTTTACAGGGCATGAAATTTGTGTACAAATCTGTGAAATTATGACAGTACAGTTTATATTTACAATTGAAGATCAGTGAGTTGTTTTTGGAAGAAAGTTTTTTAAACCCTTAAGAATTCATGCATATAGAGCTCAGAAAACTCTCAATGTGGTCTCAGGAAAAGATGATGAATGTCTATGAAACACTTGGAATATATGGAAATAGAGCCTTAATATCTGTAGGGCAATTTTAAAACACTGAGAATGCATGTAGGAAGCTGGGAAATGACAAGTATACTGTTTATATATACAATTCCGGCTCAAGGATTGTCGTTTTGGAAGAAAGTGGTTTAAACCTTGAAGAATTCTTGTGTATATAGCTGAGAAAACAGTCTCAATATGGATAAAATTCAAATAATACACAATGACTGACCGGGGATATGTTTGGGAATGTCTATAAAACTCTAGCAATACGTGGAATTAGAGCCTTAATATCTGTTGGGCAGTGTTAAAACACTGAGAAATCATGTAGAAAGCTGTGAAAAGATGTGTATTCTGTTTATATTTACAATTCCGGCTCAATGAGTTGGCGTTTTATGGAAGAAAGTGTTTTAAACCCTTAGGAATTCATGTTTATAGAGACCAGATTTTGTGTATAAAGCTCTGAATTACAAGAGTACTATTTATACTTACAATTGAGGCTCAATGAGTTAGCGATTTTGGAATAAAGTGGTTAAACCCTAAACATTTCATGTTTATGCAGCTCAGAAATTGTGTACAAAGCGGAGAAATGATGAGAATACTGTTTACATTTACAATTGAGGCTCAATAAGTTGGCTTTTTGGAAGAAAGTAGTTTAAGCCCTTAAGAATCATGTTTATGCAGCTAAGGAAACTGTCTGAATGTGGTTAAACGTCTTAGAATACACAATGATAGACGAGGAAATGATAGGGAATGTCTACGAACACTTAAAATACTTTTAAATAGAGTTTTATATCCGTAGGGCAGTGTTAAAATACTGACAATTCGGGTGTAATCCTGTGAAATGACAAGTATACGGTTTATATTTATAATTCAGGCTTAATGAGTTGGCGTTTTTGGAAGAAAGTGGTTTAAACCCTTAAGATATCAAGTGTATAGAGCTCAGAAAACTGTCTGAATGTGGATAAAACTCTTAGAATACAAAATTATAGACCTGAGAAGTGTTTGGGAATGTCTGTGACACTCTGTACATACATCTAAATAGAGCTTTAATATCTGTAGTGTATTTATGTAGAAAGCTGTGACATGACGAATATACTGTTTATATATTTGTTTATATACTGTTTGAGAAATTGTGTACAAAGCCGTGAAATGAAGGGTATACACTTTATGTTTCAACCTCCATGTGTTGGCGTTTTTGAAAGAAAGTGGTTTAAAGCCTTAAGAATTCAAGTTATAGAGCTCAGAGTTTGTGTACTAAGCTGTGAAATGATGAGAATACTGTTTACATTTACAATTGAGGCTCAATGATTTGGCGTTTTTGGAATAAAGCGGTTCAGTCCCTTAAAAATTCATGAGTATACAGCTAAGAAAATGGTCTGAATTTGGGAAAACTCTTACAATACACAAAGTTAGTCCCTGGAAATGATGAGGAATGTCTATGAAGCACTTGGAATATATGGAAATAGAACCTTATTATCTATAGGATAGTGTTAAAACACTGAGAATTCATGTTGAAAGCTGTGACATGACAAATATACTGTTTATATTTACAATTCAGTCTCAAAGAGTTGGCTTTTTTGAAAAAACGAGGTTTAAACCCTTAAAAATTCATGTCTATAGAGCTAAGAACATTGTCTCAATGTGGTTAAACCTTATAGAATACACAATGATTGCCACGGGAAATGTCTATGAAACGGTGAAAATACAAGTAAATAGAGCCTTAATATCTTCTGGGAAGTGTTAAAATACCGAGAATTTGTATACAAAGCTGTGAAATTAGGAGTATAATAATTATATTTATATTTGAGCCTGAATGAGTTGGCATTTTTGAAAGAAAGTTGTTTAAACCCGTAGAAATTCATGTGTATAGAGCTCAGAAAATTGTCTGAACATGGTTAAAACTTTTAGAATATACAATGATAGACCCGGGAAATGTTTGGGAATGTCTAGGGAACTTTGGAAATACATGCAAATAGAGCCTTAATTTACAATTCCGCTCAAGGAGTTGGCATTTTTGCAACAAAGTGGTTAAACCCTTAAGAATTTATGTGTATTCAGCTAAGAAAACTGTCTGAATATGGTGAAAACTCTTACAATACACAATGATACTCCCGGGATATGATTAGGAATGTCTACTGAACACTTGAAATACATGTAAATAGAGCCTTCATATCCTTAGGGAAGTGTTAAAACACTGAGAAGTCATGTACAAACCTGGGAAATGACATAAATACTGCTTATATTTACAATTGAGGCTCAATTAGTTGGCGTTTTTGGAAGAAAGTTGTTTCAATCCTTAAGAATTCATGTGTATAGTGATCAGAATTAGTGTACAAAGCTGTAAAATGACGAGAATACTGTTTATATTTACAATTGAGGTTCAAGTTCTTGGAGATTTTGGAAAAAAGTTGTGTCTACCCTTAATTATTCACGTGTATACAGCTAAGAAAACTTACTGGATGTGTTTTAAACTCTTAGATTAAAAAATGATAGTCCCAGGAAATGATTAGGAATGTCTATGAAACCCTTGGAATTCATGTAAATAGAGCCTTAATATCTGTAGGGCAGTGTTAAAATACTGTGAATTTGTGTACAAAGCTGTGAAATGAAGAGTATAGTGTTGACATTTCAGCCTCTATGAGTTGGCGTTTTTGAAAGAAAGTGGTTTCTTAAGAGCTCAAAATTTGTGTACTAAGCTGTGAAATGAGAATACTGTTTACATTTTCAATTCAGTCTCAATGAGTTGGCGTTTTTGGAAGAAATGGTTTGAACCATTAAGAATTCATGTTTATAGAGCTCAAAATTTGTGTTACAAAGCTGTGAAATGATGAGAATACTGTGTACATTTACAGTTGAGGCTCAATGAGTTGGCGCTTTTGTAATAAAGTGGTTTTAACCTTTAAGAATTCATGTGTATAAAGCTAAGGAAACTGACTGAATGTGGTTAAAACTCTTAGAATACACAGTGATAGTCCCAGGAAATAATGAGGAATGTGGAGGAAACACTTGGAATACATGTAAATAGGGCCTTAATATCTGTAGGGAAGTATTAAAATGCTGAGAATTTGTGTACAAAGCTGTGTAGTGAGGAGTATACGGTTTATATTTATATTTCAGCCTGAATGACTTGGCGTTTTTGAAACAAAGTGGTTTAAACACTTAGGAATTCATGTTTATAGATGCTAAAATTTGTGTACAAAGCTGTGAAATGATGAGAATACTGTTTACATTTATAATTGTGGCTCAATGAGTTGGTGATTTTGGAATAAAGTGGTTTTAACTGTTAATAATTCATGTGTATACAGCTAAGAAAACTGACTGAATGTGGTTTAAACTCTTAGAATACACAATGATAGTCCTAAGAAATGATTAGGAATGTGTATAAAACACTTGGAATACATGTAAATAGAAACTTAATATCTGTAGGACAGTGTGAAAACAGAATTTGTGTATGAAGCTGAGAAATGAAGAGTATACTGTTTATATTTCAGCCTCAATGAGTTGGCGTTTTTGAAAGAAAGTGTTTTAAACCCTTAAGAATTCATGTTTATAGAGCTCAGAATTTGTGTACTATGCTGTGAAATAGAATACTGTTTAAATTTTCAATTCTCGCTCAATGTGTTGGCGTTTTTTGAATAAAGTGGTTTAACCCCTTAAGAATTCATGTGTATAGAGCTCAGAAAACTGTCTCAATGTGGTTAGAACTCATAGAATACACAATGATTGACCCAGGAAATGTTTGGGAATATCTCTGAAACTCTGGAAATATGTGGAATTAGAGCCTTAATATCTTTAGGTCCGTTTTAAAAGACTGAGAATTCATGTAGAAAGCTGTGAAATGACGAATATACTGTTTATATTTTCAATTCCGGCTCAATGAGTTGGCAATTCTGGAAGAAAGTGGTTTTAACCTTTAAGAATTCATGATTGCAGTGCTTAGAATTTGTGTACAATCTGTGAAATGATGAGAATTCGGTTTAAATTTACAATTGAGGCCCAATGATTTGAACCATTAAGAATTCATGTTTATAGAGCTCAGAATTTGTGTACTAACCTGTGAAATGGAGAGTATACAGTTTATATTTCAGCCTGAAAGAGTTGGAGTTTTTGAAAGAAAGTGGTTTAAATCCTTCAGAATTCATGTTTATAGAGGCTAGAATTTGTGTAATAAGCTGTGAAATGACGAAACTACTGTTTACATTTTCAATTCAGTCTCAATGAGTTGGTGTTTTTTCAATAAAGTATTTTATACCCTTAAGTATTGAGGTGTATAGAGCTGAGAAAACTGTCTGAATATTGTTAAAACTCTTAAAATACAAAATGATAGACCCAGGAAATGTTAAAGGGGTAAAACAAAAAAACAAACAAACAAAAAAAAATGCCAACTCATTGAGCCAGAAATATAAATGTAAACACTATACTACTCATTTCACAGCTGTTTAAACTTGAATTATCAGTATTTCAGCACTTCCCAACAGAGATTACATCTGGATTTAATACTAATCTAAGTGTTTTATATACATTCCTGAGCATTTCTATAGTTTATCATTGTGAATTCTAAGAGTTGTAAACACTTTCAGACAGATTTCTGACCTCTTTAAACAGGAATTCTTGTGTTTCTGAAACATTTCTTCAAAAAACGCCAACTCATTGAGCTGAAAATATAAATGCAAACCCTATACAACTCATTTCACAGCTGGTTAAGCTTGAATTCTCAGTGTTTCAATACTGCCCAACAGATATTATGGGTGTTTTACATGTCTTCAATGTTTCATATAGATTCCTAAGCATTTCCATGTCTAACATTGTGAGTACTATGAATTCTGAACACTCTCAGACCGATTTCTGAGCTATATCAACAGAAATTGTTAAGTTTTAAAACATTTAACCCAAAAAACCAACTCATTGAATGAGAAATATAAATGAAAACACTATAAGACTCATTTCACAGCTGTGTAAACTTGAATTCTCAGTGTTTTCACACAGCCCTACATATATTACAGCTGTGTTTACATCTATTCCAATTGTTTCATATACATTCCTTAGAATTTCCATGGTCTTTCGTGAATTCTAAGAGTTCTGAACACTTTATACCAATTTCTGAGCTCTATGAACTGGAATTCTTAAGTTTTTAAAACATGTCACCCCAAAATGCCAACGTATTGAGCCTGAAATATAAATGTATACACTATACTACTCATTTCATAGCCAGCATTTAAACTTGTATTCTTAGTGTTTCAACACTGCCCAACAGATATTATGGCTGTATTTACATGTCTTCACATGTGTCATATACATTCCTAAATATTTCCCTGGTCTATTAATGTGAATTCTAAGAATTCTAAACACTTTCAGACAGTTTTCTGAGCTGTATAAACAGCAATTGTTCAGTTTTTAAAACATTTCACCAAAAAACGCCAACTCATTGAGCCAAAAATATAAATGTAAATACTATACTACTCATTTTGAAACTGTGTTAACTTGAATCCTCAGTGTTTCCACACTGCCCTACAGATATTACATCTGGATTTAAATCTATTCCAAGTGTTTTAAATAATTCCTGAGCATTTCTCTAGCCCATCATTGTGAATTCTAAGAGTTGTAAACGGGTTCAGACAGATTTCTCACCTCTTTAAAGAGGAATTCTTAAGTTTTTAAAACATTTCTTCAAAATTGCCAACACATTGAGCCAGAAATATAAATGTAAACACTGTACTAATCATTTCACAGCTATTTAAACTTGAATTCTCAGTGTTTTAACACTGCACTGCTGGAATTACACCTGGATTTACATCCATTTCAATAGTTTTATATACATGTCTAAGCATTTCCCTAGTCTATCATTGTGAATTCTAAGAGTTCTGAACATTTTCAGACTGATTTCTCAGCTCTATAAACAGGAATTCTGAAGTTTTTAAAACATTTCAAACAAAAACGCCAACTTATTGAGCCGGAAATATAAATGTAAACACTATACTATTCATTTCACATCTGTTTAAACTTGAATTCTCAGTGTTTCAACATCTCCCAACAGATATCATGGCTGTATTTACCTGTATTCATGTATTTCATATACATTCCTAGGCATTTCCGTGGTCTATCATTCGAATTCTGTGGGTTTTGAACAATTTCAGACCAATTTCTAAGCTCTATAAACAGGAATTCTTATATTTTTAAAATATTTCATTCAAAAACGCCAACTCATTGAGCCAGAAATATAAATGTAAACACTATACTACTCATTTTACAGCTGTTTAAACGTGAATTCTCAGTGTTTCCACACTGCCCAACAGATATTACAGCTGCATTTACATGTATTCAAGTTTTTCATATACATTCCTAACAATTTCCCTGGTCTATCATTTTGAATTATAATTGTTACAAATACTTTCAGATTTCTGAACTCTATAAACAGGAATTCTATTTTTCTTTTTTTAAATTTTATTTTATTGCTTAAAGTATTACAAAGAGTATTACATATGTCTCCTTCCCCCCTCCCCCCTCCCAACCTTCCCTCGGCCTCCTCTACCACCCACCCCCAGTGTCTTGTTTCCATTGCTTATGCTTATATGCATGCATACAAGTACTTCGGTTGATTCCTTACCTCCCCCCACCTATCCTCCCCGGCCTTCCCGCTGTAGTTTGACAGTCTGTTGGATGCTGCTCTGCCTCAGTATCTATTTTTCTATATTATTTTATAATGGTCTTTATTATCCTTAAATGAGTGAGATCATGTGGTATTTTTCTTTCATTGACTGGCTTATTTCACTTAGCATAATGCTCTCCAGTTCTATCCATGATTTTGCAAATGGTAAGAATTCCTTGTTTTTTTACAGCAGCATAGTATTCCATTGTGAAGATGTACCACTGTTTTCTAATCGATTCATCTGCTGATGGGCACTTACGTTCTTTCCAAATCTTAGCTATGGTAAATTGTGCTGCTATGAACATAAGGATGCATGTATCCTTTCTGATTGGTATTTATGGTTTCTTGGGATATATTCCTAGAAGTAGGATCCCTGGATCAAATGGGAGTTCCATTTTTAACTTTTGAGGAAACTCCATACTGTCTTCCATAGTGGCTGCACCAGTCTGCATTACCACCAGCAGTGCACAAGTGTTCCTTTTTCTCTGCATATGTCTGAGATTTTGTTGCCCTTGGATTCCTCTAGTATTTTTGTGGTTTCCCATCTTACCTTTAAGTCCTTTATCCATTTTCAGTTTATTTTTGTGTATGGTGTAAGTAGGAGGTCTAGTTTCATTTTTTTTTTTGCATGTATCTGCCCAATTTTCCCAACATCATTTTTTGAAGGGACTCTCTTGACTCCATAGTATATTCTTGCCTCCTTTGTCAAATATTAATTGAGCATATTGGTTCGGGGCAATTTCTGGGTTCTCTATTCTATTCCATTGATATATATATATATATATATATCTGTTCTTGTATATATATATATATCTGTTCTTGTGCCAATACGAGGTAGTTTTGAGAACAGTGGCTTTGTAATACAGCTTGGTATCTGGTATTGAGATCCCACCTACATTGTCTTCTTTCTCAGGATGGCTGCAGCTATTGGGGGGTCTTTTTTTATTCCAGATGAATTTTTGGAGAGTTTGTTCTAGGTCTGTGAAATATGCCATTGGTATTTTAATGGGGATTGCATTGAATTTATAGATAGCTTTGGGTAGTATGGACATTTTAATGATGTTGATTCTACCAATCCGTGAACACGGTATGTTCTTCCATCTGTTTATCTCTTTCTCTATCTCTTTTTTCAATGTCTTGTAGTTTTCTGAGTAGAGGTCTTTTACCTCTTTAGTTAAGTTTATTCCTAGGTATCTTAATTTGTTTGGTGTGATGGTAAATGGGATTGCTTTTTTAGTCTCTTTTTCTATAAGTTCAATATTGGTGTACAGAAATGCCAAAGATTTCTTGGGGTTAATTTTGTATCCTGCTACAGTGCCAAATTCATTTATTAAGTCTAATAGTTTTTTGTTGGAGTCTTTCGGGTTTTTTTTATGTACAATATCATGTCATCTGCGAATAAGGACAGTTTTACTTCTTTTTTTTTCAATTTGGATGAAATTTTTTCTTCTTCTTGTCTAATAGCAATGGCTAATACTTCCAGTACTATGTCGAACAGGAGTGGGGAGAGTGGGCATCCATGTCTTTGTTCCTGTTATTAAGGGAATGGTTTTAGTTTTTGCCCATTGAGTATGATGTTGCCTGTGGGTTTGTCATATATGGCTTTTATTATGTTGCGGTATGATCCCTCTATTCCCACTTTGCTGAATGTTTTTTATCAGAAAAGGGTGTTAGACTTTGTCAAATGCCTTTTCTGCATCAATCGATATGATTATGTGATTTGTGTCTCTCAATTTGTTTATGTGATGTATCACGTTTATTGATTTGGGCATATTGTACAATCCTTGCATCCCTGGAATAAATCCCGCTTGTTCATGGTCTATGATCTTTCTAATGTAATGATGCTTCCTTTTTGCTAGAATTTTGTTGAGGATCTTAGCATCTGTGTTCATCAGGGATATTGGCCTATAATTCTCTTTCTTTGTGGTGTCTTTATCTGGTTTTGGGCTTAGGGTAATGCTGACTTCATAGAAAGAGCTTGGAAGTGTGCCTTCCTCTTGAATTTTTTGGAATAGTATGAGAAGGATTGGCTTTAGTTCTTCTTTGAATTTTCGGTAAAACTCCCCTGTGAAGTCATCTGGTCCAGGGCTTTTGTTGGCTGAAAGCTTTTTGATTAATGCTTCAATTTAATCAGTAGTTATTGGCCTATTCAGGTTTTTTGATTCTTCCTGATTGAGTTTTGGAAGCTTGTATTTTTCTAGGAATGTGTCCATTTTGTCAAGGTTGTCCAGTTTGTTGGAGGAGAGTTGTTCCTAGTATTTTTTGACAACCCTTTGTATATCAGTAGGGTCAGTTGTTACTTCACCTCTTTCATTTCTAATTTTGTTTATTTGGGTCCTCTCTCTTTGTTTCTTGGTGAGCCTGGCAAGAGGTTCATCAGTGTTGTTGATCCTTTCAAAGAACCAGCTCTTGGTTTAATTGGTCTTTTGTATTGATTTTTGGTCTCTATGTTGTTTATTTCTGTTCTGATCTTTATTGTTTCCTTCATTCTGGATACTCTGGGCTATTCTTGTTGCTCTCTTTCAAACTCTTTGAGTTGTAGGGTTAAATCATTTATTAATAGTTTTTCTTGTTTTTTGAGGTAGGCCTGTAGAGCTATGAACTTCTCTCTCAGGACTGCTTTCATTGTGTCCCATAGATTTTGCATTGTTGTGTTTTCATTTTCATTTGTTTACAGGATGTTTTTTTAAAAAAATATATTTTATTGATTTTTTACAGAGATGAAGGGAGAAGGATAGATAGAGAGTTAGAAACATCAATGAGAGAGAAACATCAATCAGCTGCCTCCTGCACACCGGCTACTGGGGATATGCCCACAACCAAGGTACATGCCCTTGACCAGAATCGTACCCGGGACCTTTCAGTCCACAGGCCGACGCTCTATCCACTAAGCCAAACCAGTTAGGACCAGGATGCTTTTTATTTCTTCTTTGATCTCTCTGGTAACCAAGTCAATACTTAATAGCATGCTATTTAGCCTCCAAGTGTTTGATTTTTTTCAATGTTTTGATTGTAGTTGATTTCTAGTTTTATGCCATTGTGATCTAAGAAGATGCTTGTTATGATTTCTATTCTCTTGAATTTGAAGAAACTTTGCCTGTGTCCCAATATGTGGTCTATCTTTGAAAATGTCCCATGTGCACTGTAGAAGAATGTATATTCTGTAGCTTTGGGGTTAAATATTCTGAAGATGTCAATTAAGTCCATCTGATCTACTGAGTCATTTAAGATTGCTGTTTCTTTGCCGATTTTTTGTTTAAAGGATTTATCCAGTGGTGTCAGTGGGGTATTAAATTCCCCTACTATGACTGTATTTTTATTGATGTCTCCCTTGATATCTTCCCAAAGTTGTTTTACGTATTTGGGTACTCCTGCATTAGGTGTATATATGTTTACCAGAGTTATATCTTCTTATTGAATTGCTCCCTTTAGTATTATGTAGTGGCCTTCCTTATCTCTTGTTATGGCCTTTACTTAGAGGTCTATTTTGTCAGATATAAGTATCACAACCCCAGATTTTTTCTCATTTCCATTTGCCTGAAAATTTTTTTTCCAACCTTTCACTCTCAGTCTGTGTGAATCCTTTGTTCTGAGGTGGGTCTCTTGCAGACAGCAAATGTATGGGTCATGTTTTTTTTTTTTATCCATTCAGCTACCCTGAGTCTTTTGATCAGAGCATTTAATCCATTTACATTTAATGTTATTATTGAAAAGTATTTCTTTGTGGTCATTTTTATTCTTAATGCTTGTGTTTCTTCTTGTCTTTCTGTTTCTTCTTTTTACAGCAGTCCCTTTAGCATTTCTTGCATTGCAGGCTTGGTGGTAATAAACTACTTAGCCTGGTTTTTTTGCCTGTGAAGCTCCTGATTCCACCTTCAATTTTGAATGATAGCTTTGCTGGGTATAGTATTCTTAGATTCATTCCCTTGCTTTGCATCACTTTGTATATTTCATTCCATTTCCTTCTTGCCTGGTGTGTTTCTGTTGAAAAATCAGCTAATATTCTAATAGGAGATCCCTTGTAGGTAACTTTCTGTCTCTCTCTGACAGCCTTGAAGATTCTTACTTTGTCTTGGTATTTGTCCATTTAATTATGATGTGTCTTGGTGTTGGTCTTTTGGGGTTCATCTTGTTTGGCACTCTATGCGTTTCTTAGACTTGTGTAGTTTTTTTCTTGCCAGTATCAAGGAAGTTTTCTGTCATTATTTCTTCAAACAGGTTTTCTATTCCTTATTTTTTCTCCTCTCCCTCTGGTACCCCTATTTAGTGAATGTTGTTTCGTTTTTCGTTGTCCCAAAGCTTCCTTAGGCTCTCCTCTTGCTTTTTAAGTTTTTTTTTCCAGTTGCTTCTGTGTTTGTGTGTTGTTTCCTACCTTGTCTTCTAATTCGCTGATGCGGTACTCCGCCTTTTCTAGTCTGCTGTTTAAGCCTTCCATTGTGTTCTTTAGTGCAGCTATGTCATTCTTCATTTCCTCTTGGTTCCTTTTCATGTTGGTGACATTCTCATTCAGCTCCTTATAATTCTCATTGAGTTGTGGTATTTGTCATCCAGCCATTTGAGCATCCTTATAACCATTATTCTGAATTCTTTCACCGATAAGTTAGTATCCTCAGTTTCAATTAACTCCCTTTCTGGTGATTTTTCTTTTTCTTTCCTTTGTGGATTGGTTTTTTGTCTTTTCATGTTTTGCTGTAATGTTTTAATTGTAGCTCCAATTGCTATGCTACCCAGTTTCTTTTGGGTATGGTGCTACTGGTCTCCTTGGCTTGGTAGTCTAGTGTAGCTCCCTACTTGAGCTATTTGGGTTCTCTTGATGTAGGCCTGCGAGCTGGAAAGGCGCAACTGCGGTGTCTAGAAGCCAGCATCTGTGGAGGGGGTGTCCCAATTTTTGCTGTCTCGCACCCTTGTTTGAAATCATGAGTGCCCAACCGAGACTCACAGTGGCACCCAGGAACGTCTGTTGGGGTGGTGGGTCTCAGGAGGCCTGCGTTTTGGAAAGGCGTGACTGTGGTGTCCAGAGTTCTGTATTCGTCGTGTGGGCAGACTCAGCTTTGGCTGCTGTCTTTGTGGTTGGATACACATGATCCCAGTGGCAGTTCAGAGGGGCATCTGTGGTGTGTATGCCAGCAGGGTGTACTGACACATTCTGAAGGGCCCTGGCACTGAAGCCACTGGGTTGCAGTGTCTGTTAGCAGGTATCCCAGAAGAGGGAATTCAGCGTTTCTACAGCCCAGCAGTGCACCCCTGTTGGTTTAAGTGTGTGTCCAGTGCGGATCACAGTGGGGCCCCAGGGCTGCCGGTGGAGCGGTGGTCTTGGGAGACCTGCACGGTGGAAAAGCATGCAACTGTTGTGTCCAGAGTTCTGCAGCTGTGGGGTGAGGAAACTCAGATTTTGCTGATGCACCTGGTGGATAGGTGCGTGTTCCCGGTGGTGGCACACAGGAGCACCCGCAGTGAGTTTGCTAGTGCAGGCGCACTGAAGAACTCTGAAGGGCCCTGGCACACTTAATCGTGGTGTCTTTGGGCAGGTATCCAGGATGGGTGAATTCAGAATTTCTACTGTCCAGGGGAGTGCTCCCTATTTGTCCAAGATCAGACCCAGCAGAGCACACTGCGGTTTCCCAAAGTGCCCTGTGGATAGATGGGCTCAGGGGAAATGAGCAACTGTGGCAGTGCGTTTGCTGGTCGCTGAGCTTTGATGCACTCTGAGGGGCCCTGGAGCTGAAGTTGTGCAGCTGGGTGTATGTGGGCAGTTATTCATGCAGAGGGAATTCAGAATTTCTACTGGAGAGCAGTGCACCTGTGTCTGTATGAAATCACACCCAGCTGGGACTCACAGTGACTCCAAAGAGAAGTCTATGGAGTGGTGTGCCTCGGGGACCTGTGTGCTGGAGACATGGGAATGCGATGTCGGAGGTCTGCGGCTGGGGAGGGGGAAACTGCACTTACTGCTGTGGGTGTGATGCTCCTTTGGAGGTGGATATCCCAGGGTCTGCAAGTCTGCAGGTGGGGAGGAAGAATTTTGGCTGGAGTAGCTGCTGGGTCATGGGTAGTGTCCAAGGCCTGTCTGGGTGGTGGTGCTGATGAGTTCCTAGAAGAGGTTGCTCTCCCCTTCAAGATGGCATGGACTCTGTGCCCAGGTCCGGTAGTCCGGGGAGTGTCCGCAGCGGTGGTAGTCTCTACCTGTCCCAGAGAGCCTGGTCTGCATGCCTCTGCTGCTTCTGCTGGATTTAACTATCCCTCACTCACTCACACACACACCACACACATCCACACACTTTCTTTTCATCCCCTCACTCACTTACTTCCTATCCCTCATCTCCGTCCTGCCATCCGCCATCTTTTCTCTATTGAGTAGGCATTTTTTGAATAAATATTTTAACAATTTAAGAATTCCTTTTCATAGAGCACAGAAATCGATCTGAAAGTGTTCAGAATTCATAGAATTCACAATGATACATCAGGGAAATGATTAAGAATGTAGATAAAACACTTGGAGTAGATGTACATACAGCTATAATATTCGTAGGGCAGTGTGCAAACACTGAGAAATCAAGTTTACACAGCTGTGAAATGAGTAGTATAATGTTTACATTTATATTTCTAGCTCAATGATTTGGCGTTTTTTGAAGAAATGTTATAAAAACTCAAGAATTCCTGTTCATAGAGGTCAGAAATCTGTCTAACAATGTTTCAACTCTTAGAATTAAAAATGATAGACCTGGGAAATGTTTAGGAATGTATATGAAACACTTGAATACAGGTAAATACAGCTGTAATATCTGTTGAGCAGTGTTGAAACACTCAGACTTCAAGCATAAACAGCTGTGAAATGAGTAGTATAGTGTTTACATTTATATTTCCAGCTCAATGAGTTGGAGTTTTTTAAAGATATGTTTTAAAAATTTAAGAATTCCTGTTCACAGAGATCAGAAATATGTCTGAAAGTATTTAGAACTCTTAGAATTCACAATAACAGACCAGAGATATGTTTAGAAAAATATATGAAACACTTGAAGACATGTAGATACAGTCGTAATATTTGTTGGGCAGTTTTGAAACACTGAAAATATGTTTAAATGCTGTGAAATAAGTTGTATAGTGTATACATTTATATTTCCCACTCAATGAGTTGGCCTTTTTTTGTTAAATGTGTTGAAAACTTAAGAATACCTGTTTACTGAGCTCAGAACTCTGCCAGAGAATGTTTACAAATCTAAGATTTCAAAATGGTAGACGAGGAAAAATATTTAGGAATGTATATGAAACAATTGAAGACATGTAGATATAGCCATAGTATCTGTTGGGCAGTGTTGAAACACTGAGAATTCAAGTTTAAATAGCTGTGAAATTACTAGTATACTGTATACATTCATGTGTCCAACTCAATGAGTTGGTAGTTTTGGAAAAAATGTTTTAAAAACTTAAGAATTTCTGTTCATAGGGCTCAAAATCTGTCTGAAAGTGTTTACAGCACTTAGAAGTCACAATGATAGAGCAGGGAAATGCTTGGGAATGTATATGAAACACTTGAGTACATGTAAATACAGTCGTGATATCTGTGGGGCACTGTTGAAACACTGAGAATTGAAGTTTAAACAGCTGTAAAATGAGTAGTATAGTGTTTACATTTATATTTCTTGATCATTGAGTTGCTGTTTTTGGTTGAAATGTTTTAACAACTTAAGAATTCCTATTTAGAGAGCTCAGAATTTATTCTGAAAATTTTCAGAACTCATAGAATTCACAATGATAGACCAAGGAAATGCCTAAGAATGTATATGAAACACTTGAATACATGTAAATATAGCCATAATATCTATTGGGCAGTCTTAAAATACTGAGAATTCAAGTTTAACTAGCTGTGAAATGAGTAGTATAGTGCCGTGGTCAGCAAACTGTGGCTCGTGGGCCACATGCGGCTCTTTGGCCCCTTGAGTGTGACTCTTCCACAAAATACCACGTGCAGCACGAATGATACTTTGTGGCCCATGCGCAAAAGTCGATTTTCTTCCTGGGCGAGTCTATTTTGAAGAAGTACTGTTGATATTTGGCTCTGCTGACTAATGAGTTTGCCAACCACTGATACACTGACATAGTGTATGCATTTATATTTCCCGCTCAATGAGTTGGCATTTTTGGAAGAAATATGCTCAAAACTTAAGAATTCCTGTTCATAGAGCTCAGAAATCTGTCTGAAAGTGTTTAGAACTCTTAGAATTCACAATGATAGACTAGGAAAATGCTTAAGAATGTGTATAAAACACTTGGAATAGATTTAAACCCAGCTGTAATATCTGTACGGCAGAGTGTAAACATTAAGATTTCCAGTTTACTCAGATGTGGAATGAGGAGTATAGTATTTACATTTGTATTTCTGGCTCATATGAGTTGGCATTTTTGGAAGAACTGTTATAAAAACTTAAGAATTCCTGTTCATAGAGCTCAAAAACCTGTCTGAAAGTGGTTAGAACTCTTAGAATTCACAATGTTAGACCAGGAAATTGTTTATGAAATTATACGTAACACTTGAAACATGTTAATACATCCGTAATATCTGTTGGGCAGAGTTGAGACACTGAGAGTTCAAGGTTAAACAGCTGTGAAATGAGTAGTATAGTATATACATTTATATTTCCCGCTCAATGAGTTGGCGATTTTGGAAGAAATTGTTCAAAAACTTAAGAATTCCTGTTCACAGAGCTCAGAAATGTGTCTGAAAGTGTTGAGAATTCATAATGATAGACCAGGGAAATGCAAAGGAATGTATATGAACCACTTGAACACACATCAATACAGCCGTAATATCTGTTGGGCAGTGTTGAAACACTGAGAATTCAAGTTTACTCAGCTGTTAAATAAGTAGTATAGTGCATACATTTATATTTCCTGCTCAATGAATTTCTGTTCATAGAGCTCAGAAATCTGTCTAAAAGTGTTTGTAACTCTTAGAATTAACAATGATATACTAAGGAAATGCTTAGGAATGTATATAAAACATATGGAATAGATGTAAATACAGCTGGTATATCTGTACGGCATTGTTGAAACACTGAGAATTCAAGCTTAAACAGCTGCGAAATGAGAAGTATAGTGTTTACTTTCATAATTCAGGCTGAATCAGTCGTCGTTTTGGGGGAAAAAATGGTTAAAACCGTTAAGAATTCATGTTTATAGAGCACAGAAAACTCTCCAAAAGAGGATAACTCAGCATTCACAATGATAGACCTGAGAAATGTTTAGGAATGTGTATGAAACACATGGAATTTATTTAAATAGAGCCTTAATATTTGTACAGCAGTGTTGAAACACTGAGAATTGCATTCAAACAGCTGTGAAATGACTAGGATACTGTTTCCATTTATAATTCAGGCTCAATGATTTCTCGTTTTAGAAGAAAGTGTTTTAAACCATAAAAAAATCATGTCTCTAGAGCTCAGAAAACTGTCTGAGAGTGTTAAAGCTCTAAGAATTCACAATGAAAGACATGAGAAATGTTATGTTTAGGAATGTGTATGAAACACTTGGAATACATGTAAATAGAGCCTTAATATCTGTAGGGTAGTGTTCAGACACTGAGAATTTGTGTACAAAGAGCTATAAAATGACTAGTATACTGTATACATTTCTAATTCACGCACATTGAGTTGACGTTTTTGAAAAAAAGTGCGTTAAACACTTGTTTATAGAGCTCAGAAATTTTCCCAAAAGTGGTTAAAACTCTTACAATTTACAATGATAGATCCGGAAAATGTTTAGGAATGTGTATCAAACACTTGAAATACATGAAAATAGAGCCTTAATATCTGTAGGGCAGTGTTGAAACACTAAGAATTCCTGTACAAGAGCTGTAAAATGACTAGTATACCATTTACATTTCTAATTTGGGATCAATGAGTTGGCGTGTTTGAAAAAAAGGGGTTTAAACCCTTAAGAATTCATGTTTATAGAGCTCAGAGAATGATCTGAAAGTGGTTAAAAATCTTAGAATCCACAATTAAAGACCCATGAAATGTTTAGGAGTGTATATGAAACACATGGAGTACATTAAATAGAGCCTTAATATCTGCAGGGCAGTGTTGAAACACTGGGAATTCGCATTCAAACAGCTGTGAAATGACTAGTATACTGTTTACATTTAGAATTTGGGCTCAATGTGTTTGGGTTTTTAGAAGAAATTGTTTTAAACCCTGAAAAATTCATGTATCTAGAGCTCAGAAAACTGTCTGAAAGTGGTTAAATGTCTAAGAATTCACAATCACAATGAAAGACCCAGAAAATGTTTAGGAATGTGTATGAAACACTTGGAATATATGTAAATAGAGCCTTAATATCTGTAGGGCAGTGTTGACCCTCTGAGCATTTGTGTACAAAGAGCTGTGAAATGACTAGTATACTGTTTATATTTATAATTCAGGCTCAAGAATTGGCATTTTTAAAAGAAGTGGTTTAAACCCTTAATAATTCTTGTTTCCAGAGCCCAGAAATATCTCAGAAATGCTTAAAACTCTTAGAATTCACAATATAGGACCTGGCAAATATTTAGGAATGTGTATGAAACACTTGGAATACATGAAAATAGACCCTTAATATCAGTAGGGCAGTGTTGAAACACTTTGATTTGCTCTACAAAGAGCTGAGAAATGACTAGTATACTGTTTACATTTATAATTCAGGCTCAATGAGTTGGCGTTTTTGAAAGAAAGTGGTTTAAACCATGAAGAATTCATGTTTATAGTTCTCTGAGAACTCTCTGAAAGAGGATAAAACTCTTATAATTCACATTGAAGGAGCCAAGAGTTGTTTAGGAATGTGTATGAAATAGATGGAATTCATGAAAACAGAGCCTTAATATCTGTAGGGTAATGTTGAAGCACTGAGAATTCCTGTACAAAGATCTGTAAAATGACTTGTATACTGTTTACATTGCTAATTCTAGCTCATTCAGTTGGAGTTTTTGAGAAAAAGTGGTTAAAACCCTTAAGAATTCATGTTTACATAGCTCAGAAAACTCTCCCAAAGAGAATAAAACTCTTGGAATGCACAATGATAGACCCTGGAAATGTTTAGGAATGTGTATGAAACACTTGGAATACATGTAATAGAGGGTTAATATCTGTATGGCAGTGTTGAAACACTGAGAATTCGTATTCAAACAGCTGTGAAATGACTAGTATACTGTTTACATTTATAAATCCGACTCAATGAGTTGGAGTTTTTGGAAGAAAGTGGTTTAAACCCTTAAATATTCGTGTTTATATAGATCAGAAAACTGTCCGAAAGTGGTTAAAGCTCTTAGAAGTCACAATGATAGACCCGGGAAATGTTTAGGAATGTGTATGAAACACATGCAGTACATTAAATAAAGCCTTAATATCTGTAGCGTAGTGTTGAAACACTGAGATTTCGCATTTAAACAGCTGTGAAATGACTAGTATTCAGTTCACATTCAGAATTCAGGCTCAATGTTTTCGGGTTTTTAGAAGAAAGTGTTTTATACTCTAAAAATTCATGTCTCTAGAGCACAGAAAACTGTCGGAAATTGGTTAAGGCTCTTAGAATTCACAATGAAAGACCCAGAAAATGTTTAGGAATATGTATGAAACACTGGGAATACATGTAAATAGAGCCTTAATATCTGTAGGTCAGTGTTCAGACACTGAGAATTCGTGTACAAAGAGCTGTGAAATGACTAGTATACTGTTTACATTTATAATTCAGTCTCAGTGAGTTGGCATTTTTGAAAAAAAAAAAAGTGGTTTAAACCCTTAAGAATTCATGTTTCTAGAACTAAAAAATCTCTCCAAAAATGGTTAAAACTCTTAGAATTCACAATGTAGGATGCGGGAAAATTTTAGGAATGTGTATGAAACACTTGGAGTACATGAAAATAGAGCCTTAATATCTGTAGGGCAGTGTTGAAACACTGAGAATTCACATTTAAACAGCTGTGAGGAGGGGGTAAATGGCAGCAGTATAGACGGATGTATCCCATGACTTGTCCTAGAGCAGATAGGGCGAGCAGCTGAAAGGAGTAACATCCAGCCCAAATTGGCAGAGGAGATTCAAGTGGAGATTTGGCTGAGAGACAGTTTGCAGCCAAAAAAGACAGAGGACTCCTGGTGAAAGGTAAAGTCAAGGCTCTGGGAAGGATAATTGTCCAGAACTCTGAGCCCTGAGGATCAAAGGGAACCCACAAGGCACTGGCTTACGCCGTGTCCCTTGGGATGGGAACAGTGGAAATAAGGTACGCAGAACTGCTGGTCAGCAGAGGATTCTAGATCTGGGTCCACGGTCAGTAAAGGCTGAAGAGTGCCGGCAGGAGAGCAGTGCATAGATGGACAGCCTCTCTGGCCTCTGTGGCTTGTGCCATTCTTCATAGAGCCTAGTCCATAAGACCTTTCAGATACAGACACTTACCCATGGCTGGAGTCTTGGAGAAAGTTCGAAATTGTGGAATCTGGGGAGAGAGGGGGATCCAGGAGAAGTGGCAGTGAGTTTGGTGCTGAGTCATGCCTGAGCCTGGGACCTGGGCAGCCATTTTTTCCTGAAGAGATAGCCCCTCCCTCCAATATCCAGGCAACTAATACAGCCACACCCAGATTCCACCCTGAACGGTAAAAGGATTAAAAAAACCCCACAACTAAATAGTCCCAGAAAGCACAAAGAGGCTGGACTAAAGAGGGACTCTCAGTCCCAGCAATCAGAGCCTGAGAAACACTACAGTACAGAAGACTGTGATCTTAAGCCAGTCAAAGGAACACTTCACTTTTTCGCTTTTATTTTATTTTATTTTTTATTACTTTGTTATCTCTCTTTTTTATTTTTTTCTTTGTTTTTCCTGTTTTGGTTTGTTACTTTATTTTCTATTTTTCACATTATATTTTCATTACTCTATTTCATTTTATTTGTATTTGCTATTTTTATACAATTTTTGAAATCAAATTTTTTGTAAATTTATTATTATTATTTTTTCTCATTCTCTTTCCTCTTATCCACCCATTCCCCTCTCTACTTCCTCTATACTGAACTGAGATCCTCCCCATATTCATCCAAATCTTAACCTTATCTTCTATATATATAATCTCAGCATCTACAGATTCTGCCCCCACCCACTTTGCTTTGGGTTTGGTGTTTGTATTTTTTGTGCTTTTTTTTGTATTTTTTTATCATTATTACTATTATTATTTTTGTTTGTTTGTTTTGTTTGATTGTTTACCTATTGGTTCTGTGGTGTTTTGCCCCCTATCCTATCTAATAATAGACAAACATGTTAATTAACCATACCTCCGCTACGCTTCCTATTGGCTAATCAGGGTGATATACAAATGAACTGCCAACCAAGATGGCGGCCGGCAGACAGGCAGCTGAAGTGAACATGAGGCTTGCTTGCTCCAGTGATGGAGGAAGCCAAGGTTCCCCGCCTGCCGTGGCTGGGCTCTGAGCTGCACTCTAAGCAACAACGTTGCAATTATAGAAGTTAAACAAACCCCAGATACCTGCTTTCAGCCAGCTGGCCTCAGAGTTGGAGCCACAACAAAGTTTCAATTACAGAAGGTAAATAAATCCCAGAGTAAAAAAAAAAGAAAAAAAGGAGAGATTGGGAGCTTCAGTTGCAGGCTTGGCCAGGCACCCCAGTGGAGACCCACACCTTAAAGGGGGTGCGGGAAGCCTGAAAACAGCCCTTAGCCCCTCATCCAGGCTGGCCAGGCACCCCAGTGGGGACCCCAACCCTGAAGGGGGTTCGGGCAGCCTGAAAACAGCCTTCAGTCCCTCATCCAGGCTGGCCAGGCAACCCAGTGGGGACCCCCACCGTGAAGGGGGTGCAGGCAGCCTGAAAACAGCAATCAGCCCCTCATCCAGGCTGGCCAGGCAACCCAGTGGGGACCCCCACACTGAAGGGGGTGTGACCAGCCTGAAAATAGCCATCAGCCCCTCACTCAGGCTGGCCAGGCACCCCAGTGGGGACCCCCACCCTGAAGGGGGTGCAGGCAGCCTGAAAACAGCCATCAGCCCCCCATCCAGGCTGGCCAGGCACCCCAGTGGGGACCCCCACACTGAAGGGGATGCGGGCAGCCTGAAAACAGCCATCAGCCCCTCATCCAGGCTGGCCAGGCACCCCAGCGGGGACCCCCACCCTGAAGGGGGTGTGACTAGCCTGAAAACAGCCATCAGCCCCTCACTCAGGTTGGCCAGGCACCCAAACGGGACCTCCATCCTGATCTGGGACACCATTCAGGGCAAACCAGCCGGCCCCCACCCGTGCACCAGGCCTCTATCCTATATAGTAAAAGGGTAATATGCTAACTGACCCTAATAGCAGAAAGACTGGGAATGACTGGTCACTATGACACACGCTGACCACGAGGGGGTAGACGCTCAATGCATTAGCTGCCCTCTGGTGGTCAGTGAGCTCCCTTATGAAGGAGCTCTGTTCAGCCACAAGTCAGGCTGATGGCTGCCAGTACAGCGGTGGTGGTGGGAGCCTCTCCTGCCTCCTCAGCAGCACTAAGGATGTTCGACTGCAGCTTAGGTCTGCTCCCCACTGGCAAGTGGACACCCCCAATGGCTGCCGGGCTGCCAGAGGGATGTCTGATTGCCAGCTTAGGCCCAATCCCCTGGGGAGCAGGCCTCAGCCCGCAGATGGTCATCCCCCGAGGGGTCCCAGACTGTGAGAGGGCACAGGCAGGGCTGAGGGACTTCCTCCCTCCCCCCCGCCGAGTGCACAAATTTTTGTTCACCGGGCCTCTAGTACATATATAATCTCCTTTTTTCTTCCTTTTTCTTTTCTCTCTTTTTCTCTCTCTTCGATATCATTTATGCTCTCTTTTCTGGCCCCTAATTCTATTTTCTCAGGTGGTCACTTATAGTGGGGTTATTATTGTCGTGAGTACATTCGTGTTTTGATCCCTTTGTGTTGTGTCTCATTGAGGTGAATTTTATCCTGTCTGGCCAGGTGCTTGACAGTGAGCCTCATAACCAGACACCTGGAGAGGAAATTCCATCCACAAATGGGTCAATAACACCCCAGACCCAACTACAGAGGCAGGAAGAAGGCAGCAGTGAGGGAGAGAGCGTGAGTCAGTGAGGGACCAAAAGAGGAGTGTGTGGTCATGTGGGATGTGTGTGTGTGTATGTGAGTGAGGCACAGATAGATCCCACAGGACCTTCAGGGTCAGCCTAAATGGGCTCGCTTAACTAGGCAGCCTTTGCTACCATTGTAAGCAGTTCCAGGAGGCCAGCTCATCCTCAGAAGCCTAGCATTTTTAAGGGGAGAGCTGCTGTAACTGGAATCCAGGCCTTACCCCAACCAGGGTGCCCTCAGATATCACCTGGTACTCTACAGACACCCCTGCCAGGGACCTGCTACCTCAGTTGTGGTCCAACAGTCAACGAATCTCCAGCCACCCTGGGCAAAGGATCCTGTGAGTTCTGAAGCATGCTCTCCTCTGACTGGCCCAACGCCTTAGCTCAGGGCACTGCAACCATGCAAGCAGCAGACACATGATCAGCCCACTCCTGTCCAAGGGTCAGCAGCCCCATGAGCAGCCTGACCCAAGCCTAAGAGCAGAAGCTTCACATGGCCTGCCCCTGTCCAAGGAGCAGCAGCTGACAGCTGTGTGAGCGGCCCACTCCCTCGTCCAAGGAGCAGCAACCACGTGAGCAGCCTGTCACATCTGAGGAGCAGCATCCCCAGAGCAGTCTGCCCACAATTGAGGAGCGGCAGCCCCACACAGCCTGCCCCCATTCAAGGATCAGCAGCTGGGAAGCCCACACCCTCCTCCTGTCTGAGGAGCAGTAGGTGTGTTAGAAACCTGCCCCCATCGAAGGAGAAGCAGCTGCACAAGCAGCCTGCCCCCATACGAGGAGCAGCGGTGTGAGCAGCCAATACCCATACGAGGAACAGCATCACCGTGAGCAGCCCACTCCAATTCAAGGAGCAGTAGCCGTCCGAACAGCCTGTCCTAGTCCGAGGAGCAGCAGCCACACAAGCAGACCACCCACGTCCGAGGAGCACCAGCCCTGTGCAGTCCACACTGGTCAAAGGAGGAGCAGACACACGCACCCTGCTCCTGTCCGAAGAACAGCAACTGGGTGAGTAGCCTGCCACCATCCGAGGAGCAGCAGACATAAAAGCAGCCCCTCCCCCATCTGAGGAGCAGCAGCCAGTGAGCAGACAGCCCCTGTACAAGGAGCATCAGCTTCACGTGCAGCTCATTCCGGCCCGAGGAGCTGCAGCCTCCCGAGCACCTCACCCTTGCCCAAGGAGCAGCAGCCACACAAGCAGACAGACCCAAAACATCTGAGGAGCAGCAGCCATGCACTGCCCACACTGGTCCAAGGAGAGGCAGCCATATGCAGTATGCACCTGACGAGCAGCAGCTGGGTGAGCATCCCGCCTCCATCTGAGAAACAGCAGATGCATGTGCAGCTCACTCCAACCCGAGGAGCAGCAGCCACACAAGCAGCCCGTCCCCCATCTGAGAAGCAGCAGCTGCATGGGCAGCCCACACCCATACGAGGAGCAGTAGCCTTGTAAGCAACCTGCCCCTGTCCAAAGAGTGGCAGCCTCACGAGCAGCCCGCCCCAGCTGAGGAACAGCAACAGCGTGCAGCCAGCCCTGATCCAAGGAACAGCAGCCACGTGAGCAGTCAGTGCCCATCCGAGGAGCAGAAGCCACATGAACAGCCCACTCCTGTCCTAGGAGCAGCAGCCGCACTCAGCCCGCCCACACCTGAAGAGCAGCAACCCCGTAATCAGCCCACCCCTGTCCAAGGAACAGCAGCTGTGTGAGCAGCCTCACCTACCAGAAAGAAGAGGCACCACAGCTGCGAACAGCACCCACCAGAGGAGCCACTGCCAACTGAGGAGCAGCCACTACTGCAACCACTTGAGGAGCAACTGCAGCCCGAGGAACCATTGCCACCCAAGGAGCAGCCTCTTCACGACTCGACATCTAGATCAGTGGGTGAGACCAAAAATGTTTAGACAAAGAAACCCCCAAAGAAAAGGAAAGGAGGAATCTCCTGAAAAGCAGCTAAGTGAAACGGAGGCATGCAATGTCAGGAAAAAATTCAGAATAAGGATCCTAGAGTGCATAAACCGGATGGAGGAAAAAATCAACAACTTATGTAAGAATCAAGAAGAAATGAAGAGTGATAAAGCTGTAATAAAAAACACCATGGAAAGTTTCAACGGTAGACTAGGAGAAGCAGAGGACCGAATTAGAGAATTAGAAGATGCGGAAGCAAAACGCACCCAAACTGAAATGCAATTGGAGAAAAAAATTAAAAGACAGGAGGAGAGCCTAAGGGAGCGATGGGACAACATGAAGTGAAGCAACTTACGAATAATAGGGGTACCGGAACAACAGGAAGAGGAACAAGGGTTAGAAAACCTCTTTGAAGAAATAATGTCAGAAAACTTCCCTGAGGTGGGGAAGGAAAAAATTACACAAGCCCAGAGAGTCCCAAACAAGGTGAACCCGAAAAGACCCACACCAAGACACATCATAATTACCATGGCAGATGTTCAGGACAAAGTGAGAATCTTACAGGCTGCAAGAGAGAGATGGAAAGTTACATACAAGGGATCTCACATTAGATTATCAAATGATTTCTCAACAGAAACACATCAGGCCAGAAAAGAATGGACGGAAATTTACAAAGTGATGCAAAGCAAGGGGCTGAATCCAAGAATACTCTATCCAGCAAGGTTATCATTCAAAATTGAAGGGGAAATAAGAAGCTTCACAAACAAACAAACAAAAAGGCTAAGGGAGTTTATCACCACCAAGCCAGCAATGCAAGAAATGCTAAAGGGACTGGTGTAAAAAGAAGAAATAAAAAGCTAAGACAGAAAACAAGAACAAAAAATAAAAATGGCTACAAACAAGTACCTTTCAATAATAACTTTAAACATAAATGGACTAAATGCTCCAATCAAAAGACATCGAGTGGCTGAATGGATGAGAAAGCATGACCCATACATTTGCTGTCAACAAGAGACCCACCTCAGAATAAGGACTCACACAGACTGAGAGTGAAGGGATGGAAAAATATCTTTCAGGCAAATGGAAATGAAAAAAAAGCTAGGGTAGCAATACTTATATTGGACAACATAGACCTTAAAGTGAAGGCCATAACAAGAGATAAGGAAGGCCACTTCGTAATACTAAAGGGATCAATACAACAAGAGGATATAGCCATGAAAAACATATATGCACCCAAAGCGTGAGCACCCAAATACATAAAAAACTCCTGGAAGATATCAAGGGAGAGATCGACAACAATACAATCATAGTAGGGAACTTAAATACACTACTGATATCACTGGATAAATCCTCTAGACAAAAAATCAGCAAAGAAACAGCTATCCTAAATGACTCTCTAGATCAGACGGACTTAATCGACATCTTCAGAATATTTCACCCCAAAGCTGCAGAATATACATTCCTCTCAAGTGTACAAGGGACATTTTCAAAAATAGACCACATATTGGGCCACAAGCAAAGTCTCCCCAAATTCAAGAAGATTGAAATCATACCAAGCATCTTCTCAGACCACAATGGCATAATACTAGAAATAAACTACAATAAAAAAAACCCAAAACAATCAAACACTTGGAAGCTGAATAGCATGTTATTAAATATTGATTGGGTAACCAATGAGATCAAAGAAGATATTAAAAACATCCAGGAAACTAATGACAATAAAAACACAACAATCCAAAACCTATGAGACACAGTGAAAGCCGTCCTGAGAGGGAAGTTTATAGCTCTACAGGCCTACCTCAAAGAAACAAGAAAAAATGGTAGTAAATCATCTAACTCTACAACTCAAAGAATTAGAAAGAGAGCAACAAGAAATGCCTTTGTCAAATGCCTTTTCTGCATCAATCAATATGATTATGTGATTTTTGTCTCTCAATTTGTTTATGTGATGTATCACGTTTATTGATTTGCGGATATTGTACCATTCTTACATCCCTGGGATAAATCCTACTTGGTCATGGTATATGATCATTCTGATGTACTGCTAGATCCGATTTGCTAAGATTTTGTTGAGTATTTTGGCATCTAGTTCATATGGGATATTGGCCTGTAATTCTCTTTCATTGTGTTGTCTTTATCTGGTTTTGATATTAGTGTGATGCAACAAGAAAAGCCCAGAGTGAGCAAAAGGAAGGAGATAATAAAGATTAGAGCAGAAATAAATGACATAAAGACAAAAAAAAAACAATACAAAAGATCAATGAAACCAAGAGCTGGTTCTTTGAAAGGATAAACAAGATTGACGAAGCTCTAGCCAGGCTCACCAAGAAGCAAAGAGAGAGGACCCAAATAAACCAAATCAGAAACGATAGAGGCGAAATAACAACAGACCCCACAGAAATACAAATGATTGTTAAAAAATACTATGAACAACTCTACTCCAACAAACTAGACAACCTGGAGGAAATGGACATATTCCTAGAAAAATACAACATTCCAAAACTCAATCAGGAAGAATCTAAAAATCTCAATAGGCCAATAACTATGGAAGAAATTGAAGCAGTAATAAAAAAGCTTCCAGCAAACAAAAGCTCGGGGCCAGACAGCTTCACAGGGGAGATTTACCCAACATTCAAGGAGGAACTAAAACCTATCCTCCTCAGACTATTCCAAAAAAAGCAAGAGGAAGGAAAACATCCAAGCTCATTCTATGAAGCCAGCATCACCCTAATACAAAAACCAGATAAAAACAACACAAAGAAAGAGAATTACAGGCCAATATCCCTCATTAACATGCCAAATCCTCAACAAAATCCTAGCAAATCGGATCCAGCAGAACATCAGAATGATCATGCACCATGACCAAGTAGGATTTATCCTGGGGATGCAAGGATGGTACAATATCCACAAATCAATAGTCATGATACATCACATAAACAAATTGAGAGACAAAAATCTCATAATCATATCGTTTGATGCAGAAAAGGCATTTGACAGGCCGGGCCATGAGTCTCTGCTGGGTCAGGGCACCCGCAACAAGTGGCGCCCGCCCCTGGGGAAGTCATGGGCCTGCAAGGGCGCTGGGAGAGCCGGTTGGTCTGGGGAGCCGGGCCACCCGTGCGGCTCAGCGCCCACCGCAGGGGGATCAGGCCCGGCAAATGGGGCCCGGCGGCGGCAGCTTGGAGAGCCTCTGGGCGGCCCCAGGGCTTGGGCTCTCAGAGGGGTTGAGTCCTCTGGCAGCGATCGCAGATTCTAAGAGAGGAGGCTGTCCCTGGCCCCACCCGGAGCCACTGGGGGTGCCAGGAGGGGACCGAGCGCCCCCTCCCCTCGGAGTGCAGGGGCCGCTCCCAGCGGGACATAGGCCCCGGAGGAGCGTGGGGTAAGGTCCTGTCAGAGGGGCTTTCCTCTGGCGGAGCTCGCAGGCGGTGCGCCCCAGCTATGGAGTGTCCCCGGAGACTGCGGGCATGAGGGCGGCAGGATGGGCGCGAACAATGGCAAACAGTATGGCAGTGAGGATCTTTGTGTTCTGTTTTCCATGTTTACTTCATGAAAAGTGATTCCTGTGGGTTCTGTAAGTGAGGACCTTGGAAAGCCTCGAGGAGGGGCAGAAATACCTGGGCTCTTCCACGTTGGCAACACTGCACCAAGGAGAACGGAGGCCTCTGGGCAAATACTTTCAACACATGCTAGTTAATACCCCAGAGACTCCAGCTTTCACATTTCGGACATGAATACTCGTTAGCCATCTCTGAATTTTCCTAGCTAATGAAATAGACGCGTGGTCAACATTCTCCCCATTCCATCGCTAAAGAGGTGGAGACTGTGTCTGAAAATCTTCACTAGGTTTGTGCACTAGGTGTGCTCATTCTATCAATTCCTATTTAAATTCTAACCCTCCAACAAAATGAAAAACAGTTGTTCACACTGGGTGAACTTGTAATTGTAACTTTAGAAGTCCTGAGCAATGTGTAGAAATGTTATTAAATATTTTTTTGTTTGCTACAAAAAAAGAAAAGGGATTTGACAAAATCCACACCCTCTTCTATTAAAAACGCTCTGCAAAGTGGGAATAGAGAGATCATACCTCAACATAATAAAAGCCATATATCACAAACCCACAGGCAGCATCATACTCAATGGGCAAAAACTAAAACCATTCTCTTAAGAACAGGAACAAGACATGGATGCCCACTCTCAACACTCTTGTTCTACATAGTCCTGGAAGTATTAGCCATTGCTTTAGACAAGAAGAAGACATAAAAGGCATCCAAATTGGAAAAGAAGAAGTAAAACTGTCCTTATTCGCAGATGACATGATATTGTACATAAAAAACCCTAAAGACTCCATCAAAAAACTACTAGACTTAATACATGAATTTGGCAATGTAGCAGGGCACATAATTAATGCCAAGAAATCTATGGCATTTTTATACACCAATAGTGAACTTATAGAAAGAGAGACTAAAAAAGCAATCCCATTTACCATCACACCAAACAAATTAAGATACCTAGGAATAAACTTAACTAAAGAGGTAAAAGACCTCTACTCAGAAAACTACAAGACATTGAAAAAAGAGATAGAGAAAGAGATAAACAGATGGAAGAACATACCGTGTTCACGGATTGGTAGAATCAACATCATTAAAATGTCCATACTACCCAAAGCTATCTATAAATTCAATGCAATCCCCATTAAAATACCAATGGCATATTTCACAGACCTAGAACAAACTCTCCAAAAATTCATCTGGAATAAAAAAAGACCCCCAATAGCTGCAGCGATACTGAGAAAGAAGACAAAGTAGGTGGGATCTCAATACCAGATATCAAGCTGTATTACAAAGCCACTGTTCTCAAAACTGCCTGGTACTGGCACAAGAACAGACATATAGATTAAATGAATAGAATAGAGAACCCAGAAATTGACCTGAACCAATATGCTCAATTAATATTTGACAAAGGAGGCAAGAATATACAATAAAGTCAAGACAGTCCCTTCAATAAATGGTTTTGGGAAAATTGGACACATACATGCAAAAAATTAAACTAGACCACCAACATACACCATACAAAAAAATAAACTCAAAATGGATAAAGGACTTAAAGGTAAGATGGGAAACCATAAAAATACTATAGGAATCCAAGGGCAACAAAATCTCAGATGTATGCTGAAGCAATTTCTTCACCAATACAGCTCCTAGGGCAGCTGTGGGCAAACTACTGCCTGCGGGCCGGATCCGGCCCATTTGAAATGAATAAAACTAAAAAAAAAAGACCGTACCCTTTTATGTAATGATGTTTACTTTGAATTTATATTAGTTCACACAAACACTCCATCCATGCTTTTGTTCCGGCCCTCCGGTCCAGTTTAAGAACCCATTGTGGCCCTTGAGTCAAAAAGTTTGCCCACCCCTGACCTAGGGCATTAGAAACTAGGAGATAATAAACAAATGGGATTACATAAAAATAAAAACCTTCTGCACAGCAAAAGAAACCATCAACAAAACAACAAGAAAGCCCACGGTATGGGAGAACATATTTGCAAATGTTATCACTGATAAGGGTTTAATCTCCAACATTTATAGGTAACTCATACAATTGTAAATATAAACAGTGTACTTGTCATTTCACATCTTTCTACATTAATTCTCGGTATCTTAAAAATGCCTTACAGATATTAAGGCTCTATTTACATGTATTTCAGGAGTTTCATAGACATTCCCAAATATTTCCTGGGTCTATCATTGTGTATTCAAAGAGATTTCACCACATTCAGACAGTTTTCTGAGCTCTATAATCATGAATTCCTAAGTGTTTAAACCACTTTCTTCCAAAATCACCCACTCATTGAGCCTCAATTGTAAATAGAAATAGTACTCTTGTCATTTCACAGATTTACACATAAAATCTGAGCTCTAGAAAAAAATAAAAGAAAAAAAATCTGAGCTCTATATACATGAAATTCCTGAGGGTTTAAACCACATTCTTTGAAAAAACGCCATCTCACTGAGCAGGAATTGTAAATATAAACAGTGTACTCGTCATTTCACTGCTTTCTACATGACTTCTCAGTGTTTTAACACTGCGCTACAGATAATAAGTTTCTATTTACATGTATTTCAAGTGTTTCATAGACATTCCTAATCATTCTTGGGGCTATTATTTTTTATTCTAAGAGTTTTAACACATTCCATCAGTTTTCTTAACTGTATACACATGAATTCTTAAAGGTATAACCCACTTTATTCCAAAAACGCCAACTCATTGACCCTCAATTGTAAATATAAACAGTATTCTCATCATTTCACAGCTTTGTACATAAATTCTCTGTATTTTAATACTTTCCTACAGATATTAAGGCTCTATATATATATGTATTACAAGTGTTTCATACACATTCATAATCATTTCCTCGGACTCTCATTCTATATTCTAAGAGTTGTAAGCACATTCAGACAATTTGTGTAGCATTACACTTATGAATTCTTAAAGGTTTAAACCACTTTCTTCCAAAACGCCAACTCATTGAGCCTCAATTTTAAATAAAGGAGTATTCTTGTCATTTCACAGCTTTAAACACAAAATCTGAGCACTATAATTATGAATTCCTAAGGGTTTAAACCACTTTCTACCAAAAACGTCAACTCATTGATCTGGAATTGTTAATATAAACAGTATAGTCGTCTTTTCACAGCTTCCTACACAAATTCTCAGTGTTTTAACACTGCCCAACAGATATTAAGGCTTTAATGACATGTATTCCAAGTGTTCATAGACATTTCCAAACATTTCCTGTGACTATCATTGTATATTCTAAGCGTTTTAACCACATTGAGTCAGTTTTTTTAGCTGTATACAAATCAATTCTTAAGGGTTAAATGACTTTATTCCAAAAATGACAACTCCTTGAGATTCAATTGTAAATATAAACAGTACTCTTGTCATTTCACAGCTTTACACACAAAATCTGAGCCCTATAAACATGAATTCTTGAGGGTTTAAACCACATTCTTTCAAAAATGCCATCTCACTGAGCCGGAATTGTAAATATAAAGAGTACATTCGGCCATAGCCGGTTTGGCTCAGTGGATAGAGCGTCAGCCTGCAGACTCAAGGGTCCCAGGTTCGATTCCGGTCAAGGGCATGTACCTTGGTTGGGGGCACATCCCCAGTAGGAGGTGTGCAGGAGGCAGCTGATCGATGTTTCTCTCTCATCGATGTTTCTAACTCTCTATCCCTCTCCCTTCCTTTCTGTAAGAAATCAATAAAATATATTTTTTTTAAAAAAAGAGTACATTCGTCATTTCACAGCATTCTACATGACTATCGGTGTTTTACCAGTGCCATACAGATATTAAGGCTCTATTTACCTATATTTCCAGAGTTTCATAGATATTCCCAAACATTTCCCGTGAGTATCATTGTGTTTTCTAATAGTTTTAACCACATTCAGAACATTTTCTTAGCTGTATACACATGAATTCTTAAAGGTTTAAACTTTATTCCGAAAAGGCCAACTCATTGAGCAACAATTGTAAATATAAACAGTATTCTCGTCATTTCTCTGCTTTGTACACAAATTCTGAGCAGTACACTTATGAATTTTCAAGGATTTCAACCACTTTCTCCCCAAAACGCCAACTCATTCAGCTGGAACTGAAAATATAAATGATTTAGTCATCATTTCACAGTTTCCTACACAACTTCTCAGTGTTTTAACACTGCCCTACAGATATTAAGGCTCTATGTATATGTATTCCATGTGTTTCATAGAAATTCCTAATCATTTCCTGGGACTTCATTGTGTATTCTAAGAGTTTTAACCACGTTCAGACAATTTCCTTAGCAAAATAAACATGAATTCTTAAGGGTTTAAACCACTTTATTTCAAAAACACCAACTCATTTACCCTCAATTGTAACTATAAACAGTGTTCTCATCATTTCACAGCTTTGTAAACAAATTCTCGGTGTTTTAACACTTCCCTCCAGATGTTACGGCTCTTTCTATGTATATTTCAAGTGATTCATACACATTCCGAATATTTCCCAGGACTATAATTGTGTATTCTAAGAGTGGTAAGTACATTCAGACCATTTTCATAGCTGTATACATATGAATTCTTAAGGGTTTAAACCACTTTATTCCAAATGGCCAACTCATTGAGCATCAATTGTAAATAAAACAGTATTCTTGTCATTTCACAGCTTTGAACACAAAATTTGGGCACTATAATTATGAATTCCTGAGGGTTTAAACCACATTCTTTCAAAAATGCCATCTAACTGAACCGGAATTGTAAATATAAAGAGTACATTCGTCACTTCACAGCTTTCTACAGGCTCTCGGTGTTTTAACACTGCCATACAGATATTAAGGCTCTATTTACCTAAATTTCTAGAGTTTCATAGATATTCCCAAACATTTTCCGTGAGAATCATTGTTTTCTAATAGGTTTAACCACATTCAGACCATTTTCTTAGCTGTATACACATGAATTCTTAAGGTTTTAAACTTTATTCCAAAGACGCCATATCATTGACCCTCAATTGTAAATGTAAACAGTATTCTCATCATTTTACAGCTTTGTACAAAAATTCTGAGTTGTATAAACTTGAATTCTTACGGGTTTAAACCACTTTCTTCCCAAAACGCCAACTCCTTAATCCTCAATTGTAAATATAGGCAGTATTCAGGTCACTTCCTAACTTTGTACAGAAATTCTCAGTGTTTTAACACTACCCTATTTACATGTATTTCATGTGTTCAATAGACACTCCTAATCATTTCCCTGAAGTATCATTGTGTATTCTGAGTTCTATCCACATTGAGACAGTTTTCTCAGCTCTATACACAAGTATTCTTAAGGGTTTAAACCACTTTCTTCCAAATATGCCAACTCATTGAGAATGAATTGTAAATATAAACAGTATACTCATCTTTTCACAGCTTTCTACACAAATTCTCAGTCTTTAAACACTTCCCTACAGATATTAATGCTCTATTTACATGTATTCCAAGTGTTTCAAAGACATTCCCACACGTTTCCTGGGTCTATCATTGTGTATTCTAAGAGTTTTAACCACATTCGGACAGTTTTCTGACTCAATAAACATGAATTCTTAAGGGTTAAAACCACTTTATTTCAAAAACACCAACTCATTTACCCTCAATTGTAACTATAAACAGTGTTCTCATCATTTCACAGCTTTGTAAACAAATTCTCAGTGTTTTAACACTTCCCCACAGATATGAAGGCTCTTCTTACCTGTATTCCAAGGGTTTCGTATACATTCCAAATCATTTCCTGGGAGTATCATTGTGTATTCTAAGAGTTTTAACCACATTAAATCAGTTTTCTTAGCTGTATACACGTGAATAATTAAAGGTTGAAACCACTTTTTTCCAAAATCTCCATCTCACTGAGCCTCAAATGTAAATATAAACAGTATTCTCTTCCTTTCACTGCTTTGTACATAAATTCTAATTTCTTTTTTTTACATTTATTTATCTTTTTAACATTTTATTTTTTTATTGTCTAAAGTTTTACATGTCTTCTTTTTCCCCAATTGACTCCCCCTCGCCCTGCACTAGTGTCTGTGTCCATTGGTTATGCTAATATGCATGCATACAAGTACTTTGGTTGGTTTCTAACCCTCCCCTCCATTTGTCTATTAATCTATTCTTGTTCATCAAATTATGTTGATCGTTATATCCCACATATGAGTGAGATCATGTGATATTTATCTTTCTCCGACTGGTTTATATCTCCTAGCATAATGCTCTCCAGTTCCATCCATGCTGTGGCAAATGGTAAAAGTACCAATGTCTTTTTTTTTCTTTTCTTTTTTTTATTGCTTAAAGTATTACAAAGGGTATTACATATGTGTCCTTTTTTTCCCCCGCCCTTGACAATACCCTGGCCTCCCCTACCCCCCAGTGTCTTATGTCCATTGGTTATGCTTATATGCATGCATACAAGTCCTTTGGTTGAACTCTTACCCCCCTCCCTCCTGCCCCCCAACCCTCCCTGGCCTTCCAGCTGCAGTTTGACAATCAGTTTGAGGCAGATCTGCCTCTGTATCTATTATTGTTCATAAGTTTATAATGGTCCTTATTATCCATGAATGAGTGAGATCATGTGGTATTTTTCCTTCATTGACTGGCTTATTTCACTTAGCATAATGCTCTCCAGCTCCATCCATGCAGTTGCAAATGGTAAGAGTTCCTTCTTTTTTATAGCAGCATAGTATTCCATCGTGTAGATGTACCACAGTTTTCTAATCCATTCATCTACTGATGGGCACTTAGGCTGTTTCCAGATTTTAGCTATGGTGAATTGTGCTGCTATGAACATATGGGTGCACATATCCTTTCTGATTGGTGTTTCTGGTTTCTTGGGATATATTCCTAGAAGTGGGATCACAGGGTCAAATGGGAGTTCCATTTTTAGTTTTTTGAGGAAACTCCATACTGTCTTCCATAGTGGCTGCACCAGTCTGCATTCCCACCAGCAGTGCACGAGTGTTCCTTTTTCTCCACATTCTCTCCAGAACTTGTCGTTTGTTGATTTGTTGATAATAGGGAGTCTGACAGGTGTGAGATGGTACCTCATTGTTGTTTTGATTTGCATCTCTCGGATGATTAGTGACTTTGAGCATGTTTTCATATGTCTCTTGGCTTTCTGAATGTCCTCTTTTGAAAGGTGTCTATTTAGATCCTTTGCCCATTTTTTATTGTATTGTTTATCTTCTTTTTGTTAAGTTGTATGAGTTCCCTATAAATTTAGGAGTTTAGGCCCTTATCAGATATGACGTTGGCAAATATGTTTTCCCACGCAGTGGGCTTTCTTGTTGTTTTGTTGATGGTTTCTTTTGCTGTGCAGAAGCTTTATATTTTGATGTAGTCCCATTTGTTCATTTTCTCTTTAGTTTCAACTGCCCTAGGAGCTGTATCAGTGAAGAAATTGCTTTGGCATATGTTTGAGATTTTGTTGCCTTTGGATTCTTCTAGAATTTTTATGGTTTCCAGTTGTACATTTAAGTCCTTTATCCATTTTGAGTTTATTCTTGCGTATGGTGTAAGTTGGAGGTCTAGTTTCATTTTCTTGCATATATCTGTCCAATCTTCCCAACACCATTTATTGAAGAGACTATCTTGACTCCATTGTATGTTCTTGCCTCCTTTGTCAGATATTAATTAAGCATATAGGTTCAGGTCAATTTCTGGGTTCACTATTCTATTCCATTGATCTATATGTCTGTTCTTGTGCCAGTACCAGGCAGTTTTGAGAACAGTGGCTTTGTAATACATCTTGATATCTGGTATTGAGATCCCACCTACTTTGTTCTTTCTCAGGATCACTGCAGCTACTCGGGGTCATTTTTTATTCCAGATGAATTTTTGGAGAGTTCGTTCTAGATCTGTGAAGTATGCCGTTGGTATTTTAATGGGAAGTGAGTTGAATTTATAGATTGCTTTGGGTAGTATGGACATTTTAATGATGTTGATTCTACCAATCCATGAACACGGTATGTTCTTCCATCTTTTTCAACGTCCTGTAGTTTTCTGAGTGGAGGTCTTTTACCTCTTTAGTTAAGTTTATTCCTAGGTAGCTTAATTTTTTTGGTGTGATGATAAATGGGATTGTTTTTATAATCTCTCTTTCTGAAAGTTCACTCTTGGTGTATAGAAATGCCATAAATTTCTTGGCATTAATTTTGTATCCTGCTACATTGCCAAATTCATGTATTAAGTCTAGTAGTTTTTTGATGGAGTCTCTAGGGTTTTGTATGTATAATATCATGTCGCCTGCAAATAAGGACAGTTTTACTTCCTCTTTTCCAATTTGGATGCCTTTTATTTCTTCTTCTTGTCTAAAGCAATGGCTAATACTTCCAGGACTATGTTGAACAGGAGTGGTGAGAGTGGGCATCCCTGTCTTGTTCCTGTTCTTAGGGGAAATGGTGTTAGTTTTTGTCCATTGAGTATGATGTTGGCTGTGGGCCTGTCATATATGGCTTTTATTATGTTGAGGTATGATCCTTCTATTCCCACCTTGCTGAGAGTTTTTATCAAAAATGGGTGTTGAATTTTGTCAAATGCGTTTTCTGCTTCAATTGATATGACCATGTGTTTTTTTCTTTCAATTTGTTTATATGATGTATCACGTTTATTGATTTATGGATATTGTACCATCCTTGCATCCCTGGGATAAATCCTACTTGGTCATGGTGTATGATCTTTCTGATGTACTGCTGGATCCAATTTGGTAAGATTTTGTTGAGGATTTTGGCATCTATGTTCATGAGGGATATTGGCCTGTAATTCTCTTTCATTTTGTTGTCTTTACCAGTTTTTGGTATTAGGGTGATGCTGGCTTCATAGAATGAGCTTGGAAGTGTTCCTTCCTCTTGAAATTTTTGTAGTAGTCTGAGGAGGATAAGTTTTATTTCTTCCTTGAATGTTTGGTAAAACTCCCCTGTGAAGCCGTCTGGTCCTGGGCTTCTGTTTGCTGGAAGCTTTTTGATGGCTGCTTCAATTTCTTCCATAGTTATTGGCCTATTGAGATTTTTAGATTCTTCCTGATTGAGTTTTGGAATGTTGTATTTTTCTAGGAATTTGTCCATTTCCTCCAGGTTGTCTAGTTTGTTGGAGTAGAGTTATCCATAGTATTGTTTAACAATCATTTGTATTTCTGTGGGGTCTGTTGTTATTTCGCCTCTATCGTTTCTGATTTGGTTTATTTGGGTCCTCTCTCTTTGCTTCTTGGTGAGCCTGGCTAGAGGTTTGTCAATCTTGTTTATCCTTTCAAAGAACCAGCTCTTGGTTCATTGATTTTCTGTATTGTTTTTTTGGTCTCTATGTCATTTATTTCTGCTCTAATCTTTATTATCTCCTTCTTTCTGCTCACTCTGGGGTTTTCTTGTTGCTCTCTTTCTAATTCTTTGAGTTGTAGAGTTAGATGATTTACTACCATTTTTTCTTGTTTTTTGAGATAGGCCTGTAGAGCTATAAACTTCCTTCTCAGGACTGCTTTCATTGTGTCCCATAGGTTTTGGTTTGTTTTGTTTTCATTGTCATTAGTTTCCAGGATGCTTTTAATTTCTTCTTTGATCTCATTGGTAACCCAATCAATATTTAATAACATGCTATTCAGCTTCTAAGTGTTTTTTGTATTTTGGGTTGTTTTTATTGTAGTTTATTTCTAATATTATGCCCTCGTGGCCTGAGAAGATGCTTGGTATGATTTCAATCTTCTTGAATTTGTGGAGACTTTGCTTGTGACCCAATATTTGGTCTATTTTTGAATATGTCCCATGAGCACCTGAGTGGAATGTATATTCTGTGGCTTTGGGGTGAAGTGTTCTGAAGATGTCAATTAAGTCCATCTGATCTAGTGAGTCATTTAGGATTGCTGTTTCTTTGCTGATTGTTTGTCTAGAGGACTTATCCAGTGATGTCAGTGGTGTATTAAAGTCCCCTACTATGATTGTATTGTTGTCGATCTGTCCTTTGATATCTTCCAGGAGTTTTTTTATGTATTTGGGTGCTCCTGCATTGGGTGCATATATGTTTATCAGAGTTATACCTTCTTGTTGTATTGATCCCTTTAATATTATGAAGTGGCCTTCCTTATCTCTTGTTATGGCCTTCACTTTGAGGTCTATTTTGTCCGATATAAGTATTGCTACCCCAGCTTTCTTTTCCTTTCCATTTGCCTGAAAGATATTTTTCCATCCCTTCACTTTCAGTCTGTGTGAGTCCCTTCTAATGAGGTGGGACTCTTGTAGGCAGCAAATGTATGGGTCATGATTTTTTATCCATTCATCCACTCAATGTCTTTTGTTTGGAGCATTTAGTCTGTTTACATTTAAAGTTATTATTGAAAGGTACTTGTTTGTAGCCATTTCTTTTTGTGTGTGGCTGTTTTCTTTCTAAGCTTTTTATTTCTTCATTTTACACCAGTCCCTTTAGCATTTCTTGCATTGCTGGCTTGGTGGTGATGAACTCCCTTAGTCTTTTTTGTCTGTGAAGCTTCTTATTTCCCCTTCAATTTTGAATGATAGCCTGGCTGGGTAGAGTATTCTTGGGTTCAGTCCTTTGCTTTGCATCACTTTGTAAATTTCCGTCCATTCTTTTCTGGCCTGATGTGTTTCTGTTGAGAAATCATTTGATAATCTAATGTGAGATCCCTTGTATGTAATTTTCCGTCTCTCTCTTGCAGCCTGTAAGATTCTCACTTTGTCCTGAACATTTGCCATGGTAATTATGATGTGTCTTGGTGTGGGTCTTTTCGGGTTCACCTTGTTTGGGACTCTCTGGGCTTGTGTGACTTTTTTCTTCCCCACCTCAGGGAAGTTTTATGATATTATTTCTTCGAATAGGTTTTCTAATCCTTGTTCCTCTTTCTATTGTTCTTGCACCCCTATTATTCGTATGTTGTTTTGTTTCATGTTGTCCCAAAGCTCCCTTAGGCTCTCCTCCTGTATTTTAATTTTTTTCTAAAATTGAAGTACAGTTTGGGTGTGTTTTGCTTCCTTGTCTTCTAATTCATTAATTTGGTCCTCCGCTTCTCCGAGTCTACTGTTGATACTTTCAATGGTGTTTTTTATTGCAGCTATATTGCTCTTCATTTCTTCTTGGGTCTTACATAAGTTATTCATCTTTTCATCTGTTTCTTCTTTCTTCTTGCATAAGTTGTTGATTTTTCCCTCCATCCCGTTTATGCTCTCTAGGACCCTTATTCTGAATTCTTTTTCTGTCATGTTGCATGCCTCTGTATCGCTTAGCTGCTTTTCTGGCGAGTCCTCCTTTTCTTTCCTTTGGGGGTTTCTTTGTCTACCCATGTTTGATCTCACTGACATATCTAGTTGTTGAGTCATTCAGTGGCTGCTCCCTGGGTGGCAGTGGCTGCTCCCTGGGTGGCAGTCTCTCCTCTGGCTGTGGTTGCTCCTTGGGCGGTTGTGGTAGCAGCTGCTCCTCCGTTGGCAGCAGGTCCTCTGGTGGGTGCTGTTCACAGCTGTGGTGGCTCTTCTGTCTGGTGGAGGGAGGCTTCATACACAGCAACTGTTCCCCAGACAGAGCGTGTGGTGATCAGGAGGCCACTGTTGCTTGGATCTGCTGCGTTGATTTAAAGGCACAAAATACAACACAACAAGGCACAATGTACCAGGCACTGAACACGAATGTATTTACGATATTAATAACCCAAAATAAAGGTGGCCACCCATGCTAAGAGAGTTACGAGATAAGGAAGAAAGAAGAGAAAAAGATAGAAGAGAAAAAAGAAAGAAAAAAAAGGAGTGCAAAAATGAAATTGGAAAAAGGGAGGGGAAAAAAGATGAAAAAAAAAGTAAGAGAGAAAAGAGAATGAAGTATAAAAGGGGAAGAGACTATTTATATGAGGAGAAAACTCCTATAGGTCCGCCACTAATACCAACAAATTCCAGCAACAGATTCCTGGAGATGAATACAAACTACAAACAACCAATAATATCTATCGACGCAAGGGAAAACAGAAGCACAAAAATAACCGGGGGGGGGGGGGTGGTGGAGGGGACAGAAAAATAAAAAGAATAAGCAGAATAACCTCACACACAATCCTAAAAAAAACCTCAATATACTCAACGATCAAGCAAACAACAACAAAACAATAGAGAGAGAAAAGAGGGAAAAAAATTTGGATAGTGAAGAAAGATAAGGGAGAGGTGTATAAGGATTTAGAGCAGGGGATTGGAAATAGGATATATAAGTAGGATGAAATTTTGACAAGGGGTAAAAAGAATAGGGAAAATCTAAAGCTGGAGTAGGGTAAGAGAAACAGGACAACAAATGGGGAAAAGTGGGGAAGAGGGTTTTAGCACAGAGGCAAAATTGAGGTAGAGAAAAATGATGCTAAAGGAACAATGAAAATAGAATGGAGAGCATTAGTCCCAAAATAAAATAAAGAGAAAATAAAATGACACTTTAAAAAATGGTAAAATGGTAGCAGTAATAATACTGGTTAAAAATAAAAATGTAGTAATTAAAAGGGTAAAATCAGGTGATGAAAAAAAAGAAAAAAATGGTTTCTTATTTAAAAGGTGAAAAAATAATTTAAAAAAAATAAAAATAAAAATGTGCAGTAATGAAGGTGCTTCAGATCTTCTACTCTTCTTTTTGGCACGCCAGGTATTCAGGAGAATGTTGAATTTCCCTCTGATACACTGTTCCTCCGTGTTGTAAGCCACAGGCCTGATTTTAAGGCAGGCCGTATTGGTTCCCCAGACAGCCTTTATCTGTGTTTACAGAAGAGTCAGTTTGTGGCTCTGCCTCTGGGTGGCAGTGTGTCTGGATTGACCTCCGAGGCTATAAGTCCTCTCTGACCAGGAGTTCTCTATTGTACATGAACCAGCTGCGCCCAGAGTGGGTTATCCAGTCACCACTCCCAGCTCTGTTTCCCAGGCTCCCCCAAAACAACTTTCCCCTACAGGCTCTGCTAGTGACCCCAACTGGGTAATCCCATGCACTGGGTTCAACAATCAAACGCACAGATTTAAGAGGAAGTGTGTAAACAAGAGCCTGAGAAGTTGTGCGAATTCACAGGGCTCCACCTTCCAGATCTGCGTGGAGTCTGTGCGCACGCTCTGGCCCCTGGCACCAAGTAGCAGGTAGACTGGCAAAATCTGAGGCTGCCCCTTTGCATCCAGTCCAACTATGGGCTTATTTATAGCGTTCCCTTCTGCCAGCAGGCCTGGGGTACCCCTTCCCCACTCGAGGGTCACACTGGCCCCAATGGCCGCTGACTTTGTGGGGTGCAACCCCCCCACGCGCATTCCTCTCTCCAACCTAAATTGCAAACTGCACCTTTGGGGGAAGTCTAACCTTTCCGTGGGGAGAAGCAGGGCTCCTCTGAGTTCATGTAGTCGTGCTGCTTGAGAGCCTTTGCCTCCAGGTTAGTAGCCGGTCTCTGGATGATGGTAACAGCCACTCAACTTCCAGAAATTCTAATTTCTATACACATAAATTCTTAAGGGTTGAAACCACTTTCTGCCAAAAAAGCCAACTCATTGAGCCTCATTTGTAAATTTATACCATATTCTTGTCATTTCACAGCTTTGTACACAAATTCCCAGTGTTTTAACTCTGCCATACAAATATTAAGGCTCTATTTACATATATTTCCAGAGTTTCCTCGACATTCCCAAACATTTCCCAGGTCTATCATTGTATATTCTAAAAGTTTTAACCACATTCAGACAGTTTTCTGAGCTGTATACCCATACATTCTTAAGGGTTTAAACCACTTTATTCAAAAACGCCAAAACATTGAGCCTTAATTGAAAATGTAAACAGTATTCTCATTCTCATGTACACAAATTCTGAGCTCTATTAGATGAATTCTTAAGGTTTTAAACCACTTTCATTCAAAAACACCAACTCATTTCGGCTGAAATATAAACAGTATACTCTGCATTTCAGATCTTTGTACACAGATTCGTATTGTTTTAACACTTTCCTGCAGATATTAAGGCTGTAGTAACATGTATTCCAAGTGTTCCATAGACATTCCCAAATATTTCCTGGGACTATCAATGAGTATTCTAAAAGATTTAACCACATTCAGTCAGTTTTACGAGTTATGCACATGAATTCTTATGGGTTTAAACAACTTTCTTTCAAAAACGCCAACTCATTCAGGCTCAAATACAAATATAATTATTATACTCCTAATTTCTCACCTTAGTACACAAATTCTCCATGTTTTAACACTGTCCAACCAATATTAAGGCTCTATTTACTTGTATTTTCAGTTTCATAGACATTTCCAAAAATTTTCCTGGGCAATCATTGTGTATTCTTTGAGTTTTAACCACATTGAGACAGTTTTATGAGCTTTGTAGGCATGAATTCTTAAGGGTTTAAACCACTTTTTTTTTCAAAACGCCAACTCATTGAGACTGAATTGTAAATATAAACAGTATACTTGTCTTTTCACAGCTTTCTACACAAATTCTCAGTACTTAACACTGCCATACAGATATTAAAGCTCTATTTACATGTATTCCAAGTGTTTCAAAGACATTCCCAAACATTTCTCGGGTCTATCATTGTGTATTCTAAGAATTTTAAACACATTCAGACAGTTTTCTGAGTTCTATATGCATGATTTCTTAAGGGTTTGAACCACTTTATTCAAACAATGCCAACACATTGAGACTGAATTGAAAATGTAAACTATATTCTCATTTCAAAGCTTAGTACACAAATTCTGAGCTCTATAACCATGAATTCTTAAGGGTTTAAACCACTTTCTTTCAAAAACGCCAGCACATTGAGGCTGAAATATAAAGCGTATACTCTTCATTTCACAGCCTTGTACTCAAATTCTCAGTGTTTTCACAGTGCACTATAAAAATTAATGCTCTATTTAGATGTATGTACTGAGTGTCACAGACATTCCCAAACATTTCTTGGGTCTATAATTTTGTATTCTAAGAGTTTTATCCACATTCAGACAGTTTTCTGAGCTCTATACACTTGATATCTTAAGGGTTTAAACCACTTTCTTACAAAAACGCCAACTCATTGAGCCTGAATTGTAAATATAAACAGTATTCTTGCCATTTCACAGGTTTCCACACGGATTGACAGTATTTTAACACTGCCCTACGGATATAAAGTCTCTATTTAAATGTATTTTAAGTGTTCATAGACATTCCCAAATATTTCCCTGGTCTATTATTGTGTATTCTAAGAGGTTTAACTGCATTCAGACAGTTTTCTTAGCTGTATACACATGATAATTAAGGGTTTAAATTACTTTCCTCCAAACACGCCAACTAATTGAGCCTCAATTGTAAATATAAACATTACTCTTGTCATTTCACAGCTATATGCACAAAATCTGAGCTTTATAAACTTAAATTCCTAAATGTTTAAACAACTTTCTTCCAAAAAAGCCAACTTTTTGATTCAGAATTGTAAATATAGACAGTATACTCACCATTTCGCAGCTTTCTACATGATTTCCCAGTGTTTTAACACTGTCTTACAGATATTAAGGCTCTGATTCCACGTATTTCCAGAGTTTCATAGACATTCCCAAACATATCCCGGGTCAGTCATTATATGAATATTATCCACGTTGAGACAGTTTTCTCAGCCCTATACACAATAATTCTTAAGGGTTTAAACCACTTTCTTCCAAAAACGACAACCCCTTAAGCCGGAATTATAAATATAAACAGTATACTCATCATGTCACAGCTTTTTACATGAATTCTCAGTATTTTAACACTGCCCTATAGATATTAAGGCTCTATTTCCATGTATTCCTACTGTTTCATAGACATTCCTCATCATTTCCCAGGACTATCATTGTGAATCCTAAGAGATTTGACCACATTCAGACCATTTTCTTACCTGTATACTCATGAATTCTTAAGGCTTTATACCACTTTCTTCCAAAAAACGCCAACTTCATTGTGCCTCAATTGTCAATATAAACAATATTCTAGTCATTTCACAGCTGTGTACACAAATTCTCAGTGTTTTAACAATGCCCTACAGATATTAAGGCTCTATTTACAAGTATTCCAAGTCTTCAATAGACATTCCTGTTCATTTCCCAGGACCATCATTGTGTATTCTAAGAGTTTTTACCACATTCAGACAGTATTCTTAGCTGCATAAACATGAACTCTTAAGGGTTTAAACCACTTTCTTCCAAAAGCGCCAACTCATTGAGCCAGAATTGTAAATACAAACAGTAAATGCGTCATTTCACAGCTTTCTACATGATTTCTCAGTGTTTTAACACTGCTCTACAGATATTAAGGCTCTATTTCCATATATCCGAAGTGTTTCGTAGACATTCCTCATCCTTTCCTGAGACCACATTCAGAGATTTTTCTGAGATCTATACCCATTAATTCTTAAGGGTTTAAACCACTTTCTTCCCAAAACGCCATCTCACTTATCCTCCATTTTAAATATAAACTGTACTGTCATCATTTCACAGCTTTGTACACAAATTCTATGCCCTGTAAAATGAATTCTTAAGGTTTTAACCAGTTTCTTCTAAAAATGCCAAGTCATTGAGCTGGAATTGTAAATATAAACCATATACTCATCATTTCACATCATTCTACATTAATTCTTGGTATCTTAAAAATGCCCTACAGATATTAAGGCTCTATTTACATATATTTTAGGAGATTCATAGACATTCCCAAATATTTCCTGGGTCTATCATTGTGTATTCAAAGAGTTTTCACCACATTCAGACAGTTCTCTGAGCTCTATAAACATGAATTCCTAAGTGTTTAAACCACTTTCATCCAATATCTCCAACTCATTGAGCCTAAATTGTAAATATAAAGAGTACTCTTGTCATTTCACAGCTTTACACGAAAAATCTGAGCTCTATAAACATGATTTCTTGAGGCTTTAAACCACATTCTTTCAAAAACGCCATCATACTGAGCCGAAATTTTAAATATAAACAGTATACTCATGATTTCACAGCTTTCTACATGACTTCTCAGTGTTTTAACACTGCCATACAGATACTAAGGCTCTATTTACCTATATTTCCAGAGTTTCATAGATATTCACATACATTTCCTGGGAGTATCATTGTGTGTTCTAAAAGTTTTAACCACATGCAGACCATTTTCTTAGCTGTATTCTCATGAATTCTTAAGGGTTGAAACAACTTTATTCCAAAAATGCCAACTCATTGGGTTTCAATTGTAAATATAAACAGTATTCTCGTCATTTCACAGCTTTGTACACAAATTCTGAGCAGTATTACTTATGAATTCTGAAGGGTTTAGAACACTTTATTCCAAAAAGCCAACTCATTGAGCCTCAACTGTAAATAAAACAGTATTCACATCATTTCACAGCTTTGTACACATTCTGAGCAGAATACTTATGAATTTTCAAGGGTTGCAACCACTTTCTCCCCAAAACGCCATCTCACTGAGCAGGAATTGTAAACATAGACAGTATACTCATCTTTTCACAGCTATCTACACAAATTCACAGTGTTTTAACACTGCCCTACAAATATTAAGGCTCTAATCACATGTATTCCAAGTGTTCATAGACATTCCCAAACATTTCCTGTGACTATCATTGTGTATTCTAAGAGATTTAACCACATCCAGTAAATTTTCTTAGCTGTATACACATCAATTCTTAAGGGTTTAAAGGACTTTATTTCAAAAATGACAACTCCTTGAGATTCAAATAGTACTCATGTCATTTCACAGTTTTACACACAATATATTAGCTCTATAAACATGAATTCTTGAGGTTTTAAACCAAATTCTTTCAAAAATGCTATCTCACTGAGCTGAAATTTTAAATATAAACAGTGTACTCACCATTTCACATCTTCCTACATGACTTCTCAGTGTTTTAACACTGCCATACAGATACTAAGGCTCTATTTACCTATATTTCCAGAGTTTCATATATATTCCTATACATTTCCTGGGAGTATCACTTTGTTTTCTAATAGTTTTAACCACATTCTGAACATTTTCTTATCTGTATACACAGGAATTCTTGAGGGTTAAATCAACTTTATTCCAAAAACAACAACTCATTGAGCTTCAATTGTAAATATAAACAGTATAATCCTCACTTCACAGCTTTGGACACAAATTCTGAGAAGTATTGCTTATGAATTTTCAAAAGTTTCAATCAATTTCTCCCAAAAACGCCATCTCACTGAGCAGGAATTGTAAATATAAACAGTATAGTCATCTTTTCACACCTTTCTACACGTATTCCCAGTGTTTTAACTCTGCCCTACAAATATTAAGGCTCTAATTACATGAATTCCTAGTGTTTCAGATACATTCCTATCCAAATTCAGGTTCTATCATTTTGAATTCTAAGAATTTTCATCTAACTCACAGTGTTCTGAGCTCTATGTACTTGAATTCTTCAGGTTTTTGAAAAGTATTCTTTATAAACGCGAACTAATTGAACCAGAAATATAAATGTAATCAGGATACTCTTCATTTCACAGTTGTTTTAACATGAGTTTTGTCTTTGAACACTGCCCCACAGACATTAAGACTCTATTTACATATATTCCCAGCTTTTCAGATACATTCCTATACAATTCGAGGTTCTATCAGTTTGAATTCTAAGAGTTTTAATATAACTCACATAGTGTTCTGAACTCTATGTACTTGAAATCTTAAGGTTTTTGAGAAGTTTCGTATAAAAAGGCCAACTACTTGAACTGGAATTATAAATGTAATCAGGACACTCTTCATTTCACAGCTCTTTGAACCTGACTTTTCAGTGTGAACATTGCCCAACAGATATTAAGTCTCTATATACATGTACTCCCAGCTTTTCAGATACATTCCTATACAATTCGAGGATCTATCATTTTGAATTCTAAGAGTTTTAATCTAACACACATAGTGTTCTGAGCTCTATATACTTGAATTCTTAAGGTTTTTGAGCAGTTTCCTTTAAAAACGCCAAAAAAACTGAACAGGAAATATAAATGTAATCAGGATATTCTTCATTTCACAGCTGTTTGAACGTGAGTTTTCAGTTTGAACACCGACCCACAGATATTAAGGCTGTATTTAAATGTATTTCTAGTGTTTCAGATACATACCTAAAAAATTCCAGCTTCTATCATTTTGAATAATAATGGTTTTAATCTAACTCACATAGTGTTCTGAGCTCAATAGACATGAATTCTTAAGGGTTTTAAGCAGTTTTCTTTAAAAAAGCCATTTCGTTGTATGGGAATTATTAATGAAAACAGTATACTCCTCATATCGCAGCTATTTTAACCAGAGTTTTCTGTTATGAACACTTACCAAATATATTAAGGCTCTATTTACGTGTATTCCCAGCATTTCAGATACATTCCTATACAATTCGAGGTTCTATCATTTTGAATTCTAAGAGTTTTACTCCAACTCACATAGTATTCTGAGCTCTATGTACTTGAATTCTTAAGGATTTGAGAAGTTTCCTTTAAGAACGCCAACTAATTGAACCGGAAATATAAATGTAATCAGGATACTCTTCCTTTCATGGCTGTTTTAGCGTGAGTTTTCTGTTTGAACACTGACCCACAGACATTAAGGCTCTATTTACATATATTCCAGCATTTCAGATACATTCCTATACATTTCCAGCTTCTATCATTTTAAATTCTAAGAGTTTTAATCTAACTCACATAGTGTTCTGAGATCTGTATACTTGAATTATAAGGTTTTTGAGAAGTTTGCTTTAAAAAAAACCAACTAAATGAACCGGAATTATCAATGTAAACAGGATACTCTTCATTTCACAGTTGTTTAAACATGAGTTTTGTCTTTGAACACTGACCCACAGACATTAAGGCTCTATTTACATGTATTCCCAGCCTTTCAGATACATTCCTAATCAATTCCAGGTTCTATCTTTTTAATTATAAGACTTTCAATCTATCTCACATCGTGTTCTGAGCTCTATATACTTGAATTCTTAAGGTTTTTGAGAAGTTTCCTTTAAAAACGCCAAAAAACTGAACCTGAAATATAAATGTAATCAGGATACTCTTCATGTAACAGCTGTTTGAATGTAAGTTTTCAGTGAGAACACTGCTCCACAGATATTAAGGCTCTATGTACATGTGTTCCTAGTGTTTCAGATACATTCCTATACAATTACAGGTTCTATCATTTTGAATTCTAAGAGTTTTAATCTAACTCACATAGTGTTCTGAGCTCTATAGGCTTGAATTCTTAAAGGTTTTAAGCAGTTTTCTTTTAAAATGCCATTTCATTGAACCGGAATTATAAATGAAACAGAATACTCGTCATTTCACAGCTGTTTTTATGTGAGTTTTCTGTTATGAACACTTCCAAAAGATATTAAGGCTCTATTTACATGTAGTTCAGGAGTGTCATATATATTCCTATACACTTCCAGGATCTATCATTTTGAATTCAAAGAGTATTTATCTAACTCACATACTGTTCTGAGCTCTATATACTTAAAATTCTTAAGGTTTTTTAGAAGTTTCCTTTAACTACGCCAACTAATTGAACCGGAAATATAAAAGTAGTCAGGATAATCTTCATGTCACAGCTGTTTGAATGTGAGTTTTCAGTGTGAACACTGCCACACAGATGTTAAGGCTCTATTTACATGTATTCCTAGCGTTTCAGATAAATTCCTATACAATTCCAGGTTCTATAATTTTGAATTCGAAGAGTTGTAATCTAACTCACTTAGTGTTCTGAGGTCTATATACTTGAATTCTTAAAGTTTCTAAGAAGTTTTCCATAAAAACGCCAGCTAATTAAACCGAAAACATAAATGTAATCAGGATATTCTTCATTTCACAGCTGTTTGTACGTGAGTCCAGTTTGAACACTGCCCAACAGACACTAAGTCTATATTTACATGTGTTCCTGGCATGTCATATACTTTCCTATACAATTTTAGGTTTTATCATTTTGAATTCTAACAGTATTAATCTATCTCACATAGTGTACTGTACGCTATATACTTGAACTCTTAAGGTTTTTAAGAAGTTTCCTTTAAAAACGGTAACTGATTGAACCTAAATCATAAATATAAACACTATACTCATTTTTCACAGCTTTTTTAATGTGAGTTTTCTGTTTGAACACTGCCCCACAGACACTAAGGCTCTATTTTCATGTGTTCCTGGCGTGTCATATACTTTCCTATACAATTCCAGGTTCTATCATTTTGAATTCTAACAGTTTTAATCAAACTCACATAGTGTTCTGAGCTCTATATACTTGCATTCTTAAGGTTTTTGAGAAGTTTCCTTTTAAAACGCCAACTAATTGAACAGGAAATATAAATGTAATCAGGATACCCTTCATTTCACAACTGTTTGAAGGTGAGTTTTCTGTGTGAACACTGCCCCACAGATATTATGGCTCTATTTACATGTATTCCCAGCCTTTCAGATACATTCCTAATCAATTCCAGGTTCTATCTTTTTAATTCTAAGAGTTTTATTCTAACTCACCTAGTGTTCTGAGCTCTATATACTTGAATTCTTAAGGTTTTTGAGAAGTTTCTTTTAAAACCTCCAACTAATTGAACCGGAAGTATAATGTAATCAGGATACTCTTCATGTAAGAGCTGTTTAAATGTGAGTTTTCAGTGAGAACACTGCCGCACAGATATTAAGGCTCTATATACATGTATTCCTAGTGTTTCAGATACCTTCCTATACAATTCCAGGTTCTATCATTTTTAATTCTAAGAGTTTTAATCTAACTCACATAGTGTCCTGAGCTCTATAGACATGAATTCTTAAGGGTTTTAAGGAGTTTTTGTTAAAAACGCCATTTCATTGAACCATAATTATAAATGTAAACAGTATAATCGTCATTTCACAGCTGCTTTAACGTGAGTTTTCTGTTTGAACAATGCTCCACATACATTTAGGCTCTATTTACATGTATTCCCAGCTTTTCAGATACATTCTTATACAATTCCAGGTTCTATCATTTTGAATTCTAACAGTTTTAATCTAACTCACATAGTGATCTGAACTCAATATACTTTCATTCTTAAGTTTTTTGAAAAGTTTCCTTTAAAAACGCAAACTAATTAAACAGGAAATAAAATGTAATCAGAATCGCTTCATTTCACAGCTTTGTTAAGGTAAGTTTTCTGTTTGAATACTGTCCCACAGAGATTACGGTTCTATTTTCATGCATTCCCAGCATTTCAGATACATTCCTATACAATTCCTGGTTCTACCACTTTGAATTCTAAGAGTTTTAAACTAACTCACATAGTGTTCTGAGTTCTATAGATATGAATTCTCATGGCTATTAAGCAGTTTTCTTTATAAACGCCATTTCACTGAACCGGAATTATTAATGTAAACAGTATACTCTTCATTTCACACCTGTTTTACCGTGAGTTTTCTGATTGAACTCTGCCCCACAGACATTAAGGGTCTATTTACATGTATTCCCAATTTCTCAGATACATTCCTATACAATTCGAGGTTCTATCTATTTTAATTCTAAGAGTTTAATATAACTCACATAGTGTTCTGAATTCTATGTACTTGAATTCTTAAGGTTTTTGAGAAGTTTCCTTTAAAAATGCCAACTAATTGAACCAGAAATATAAATGTAATCAGGATACTCTTCATTTCACAACTATTTTCTGTTTGAACACTGCCAGACAGATATTAAGGCTGTATATACATATGTTCCTGGCATGTCATTTACTTTCCTATACAATTCCAGGTTCTATCGTTTGGAATTCTAACAGTTTTACTCTAACTCACATAGTGTTCTGAGCTTTATATTATTCAATTCTTAAGGTTTTTAAAAAGTTTCCTTTAAAAACACCAACTAATTGAACAGGAAATATAAATGTAATCAGGATATTCTTTGTTTCGCAGCTGTTTGAGCGTGAGTTCAGTTTGAACACTGCCCGAAAGGCACTAAGCCTCTATTTACATGTGTTCCTGGCATGTCATATACTTTCCTATACAATTCCAGGTTCTATCATTTTGAATTCTAACAATTTTAATCTAATTCACATAGTGTTCTGAGCTCTATATACAGTGGGGCCTTCACTTAAGAGCATCCCGACTACACGAGTTTTTTGAGATATGAGTCGTATCTCGGCCGATTTTTTGCTTTGAGTTGCGAGCTAAAATTAGGGATATGAGCCAGCTTCAGAAACCCCACCGCTGTTTGGCGCAGCGAAGGTCACAGTGAACGCCACAACACCAGCCCAGCATCACGTGGCTCACTCGTTCACTATTTGATTTGACATATGAGTAATTTGAGTTATGAGCTCTGTCACAGGACAAATTAAACTCGTAAGTCAAGGCCCCACTGTACTTGAATTCTTAAGGTTTTTAAGAAGTTTCCTTTAAAAACGCCAACTGATTGAACCAAATTTATAAATGTAAACACGATTCTCGTATTTTCACACCTGTTTTTACGTGAGTTTTCTGTATGAATACTACCCCACAGACATTAAGTCTCTATTTACATGTGTTCGTGGACTGTCATATACTTTCCTATACAATTCCAGGTTCTATCATTTTGAATTCTAACAGTTTTAATCAAACTCACATAGTGTTCTGTGCTCTATATACTTGACTTTTTAAGTTTTTAAATAAATTTCCTTTAAAAATGGCAGCTGATTGGACCCGAATTATAAATGTAAACTCTATACTCATTTCACAGCTGATTTTTCATGATTTTTCTGTTTGAACACTGCCTGACATACATTAAAGCTCTATTTACATGTGTTCCTCGCGTGTCATATACTTTTCTATACAACTTAAGGTTGTATCATTTTGAATTCTAACAGTTTTAATGTAACTCACATAGTGACCTGAGCTCTATATTCTTGAATTCAGGTTTTTTAGAAGTTTCCCTTAAAAAGGCCAACTAATTGAAACTAAATTATAAATGTAAACACTATACTCTTCATTTCACAGCTGTTTTAATGTGAGTTTTCCTTTTAAACACTGTGACATAGACATTAAGGCTCTATTTACATGCGTTCCTCCCCTGTCATATAATTTCTTATACAATTCCAGGTTCTACAATTTTGAATTCTAATAGTGTTAATCTAACTCAAATAGTGTTCATAACAATATATACTTGAATTCTTAAGGTTTTTAAGAAGTTTCCTTTAATAACCCCAACTAATTGAACCTGAATATAAATGTAAAAATGATACTCGTATTTTCAATGCTGTTTTAACTTGAGTTTTCTGTTAGAACACTGCCCCAAGTCATTAAAGCTCTATTTACATGTGTTCCTGGCATGTCATTTACTTTCCTATACAATTCCAGGTTCCGTTGTTTTGAATTCTAGCAGTTTTAATCTACCTCAGATATTGCTTTCAGCTATATATACTTGAATTATTAAGGATTTTAAGAAGTTTCCTTTAAAAACGCCACCTAAGTGAACCGGAAATATAAATGTAATCAGGATATTCTTCATTTCACAGCTGTTTAAACGTGAGTTTTCAGTTTGTACACTGACCCACAGATATTAAGGCTCTATTTACAGGTATTCCTAGCGTTTCAGATACATTCCTGTACAATTCCAAGTTCTATCGTTTTGATTTCTAACAGTTTTAATCGAAATCACATAGTGTTCTGCGCTCTATATTGTTGAAATCTTAAGGATTTTAAGAAGATTCCTTTAAAAACGCCAACTAATTGAACCGGAAATATAAATGTAATCAGGATTTACTTCATTTCACAGCTTTCTAATGTCAGTTTTCAATGTGTAAACAGATGCACAGGTATTTAGGCTATATATACACGTATTCCTAGCGATTCAGATACATTCCCATACAATTTCAGGTTCTATCATTTTGAATTCTAACAGTTTTAGTCTAACTCACATAGTGCTCTGAGCTCTATATACTTCAATTCTTAAGTTTTTTTAAGAACTTTACTTTAAAAATGGCAACTGATTTCACCCGAATTATAAATGTAAACACTATACTCATTATTTCACAGCTGTTTTAACTTGAGTTTTTTGTTTGAATTCTGCCCGACAGACATTAAGGCTCTATTAACAAGTGTTCCTGGTGTGTCATTTACTTTTATATACTATTCCAGGATCTATCGTTTTGAATTCTAACAGTTTTAATCTAACGGACATAGTGTTCTCAGCTCTATATACTAGAATTCTTAAGGTTTCTAATAAGTTTCCTTTAAAAACGCCAACTTATTGAACCGGAAATATAAATGTAATCAGGATATTCTTCATTTCCCAGCTGATTGAAAGTCAGTTTTCAGTTTGAACACTGACCCACAGATATTAAGGCTCTATTTACAGATATTCCTAGCATTTCAGATACATTCCATACAATTCCAAATTCTATCATTTTGAATTCTAACAGTTTAAATCTAATTCACATAGTGTTCTGAACTATATAAGATGGAATTCTGAAGCTTTTTAAGACATTTCCTGTAAAAACGCCAACTAATTGAACCCGAAGTGTAAATGTAAACACAATAATCCTCGTCTCAAAGCTGTATTAACGTGAATTTTCTGTTTGAACACTGCCCCACACACATTAAGGCTCTACAGGTGTTCTTGGCTTGTCATATACTTTCTTATAAAATTTCCAGTTCTATCATTTTGAATTCTAACCATTTTAATCTAACTCACATAGCGTTCTGAGCTCTATATACTTGAATTCTTAAGGTTTTTAAGAAGTTTTCTTTAAGAAAGCCAACTAATTGAACCGTAAATATGAATGTAATTAGTATATTCTTCATTTCACAGCTTTTTGTATATCAGTTTTCAGTTTGAACACTGACCCACACATATTAAGCTTCTATATACAGCTATTCCTTGCGTTTCAGATACATTCTAATACAATTCCAGTTTCTATCATTTTGAATTCTAAGAGTTTTAATCTAACTCACATAATGTTCTGAGCTCTATATACTTGAATTCTTAAGGTTTTTAAGAAGTTTCCTTTTAAACGCCAACTAATTGAACCTGAAACATAAATGTAATCAGGATATTCTTCATTTCACAGCTGTTTGAATGTGAGTTTTCAGTTTAAACACTACCCCACAGACATTAAGGCTCTATTTACGTGTGTTCCTGGCATTTCATATACTTTTCTATACAATTCCAGGTTCTATCATTTTGAATTCTATCAGTGTTAATCTAACTCACATAGTGTTCTGAGATCTATATACTTGAATTCTTAAAAGTTTTTAAGTTTTCCATAAAAACGCCAACTAGTTAAACCGGAAACATAAATGGAATCAGGATATTCTTCATTTCACAGCTGTTTGAATGTGAGTTTTCTGTTTCAACACTGCCCAACAGACACTAAGGCTCTATTTACATGTATTCCTGGCGTGTCCTATACTTTCTTATACAATTCCCGGTTCTATCATTTTGAATTCTAAGAGTTTTAATCTAACTCACATAGTGATGTGCTCTCTATACATTTGAATTCATAAGGCTTTTAACAAGTTTCCTTTTAAAACGCCAACTAATTGAACCTGAAATATAAATGTAATCAGGATATTCTTCATTTCACAGCTGTTTGACGTCAGTTTTCAGTTTGAACAGAACCCCACATATAATAAGGCTCTATTTACACATGTTCCTGGCATGTCATCTACTTTACTCTACAATTCCAGGTTCTATCGTTTTGAATTTTAACAGTTGTAATCTAATGCACATAGTGTACTGAGCTCTATATACTTGAATTCGTAAGGTTTTTAAGAAGTTTCCTTTTAAAAAGGCAATTGATTGAACCTGAATTATAAATGTAAACACAAAACTCGTCATTTCACAGCTGTATAACATGAGTTTTCCATTTTATCACTGCCCAACAGACATTAAGGCTCTATTTACATGTGTTCCTGACATGTCATATACTTTCCTATACAATTTCAGGTTCTATCATTTTGAATTCTAACAGTTTTAATCTAACTCACATAGTGTTCTGAACTCTATAAACTTGAATTCTTAATGTTTTTAAGAAATTTTCTGTAAATACGCCAACTAATTAAACCGGAAACATAAAGGTAATCAGGATATTCTTCATTTCACAGCTGTTTGAATATTAGTTTTCATTTTGAACACTCACCCACAGATATTAAGGCTCTATTTACATGTTTTCCTGGCATGTCAATTACTTTAATATACAATCCCAGGTTCTATCATTTTGAATTCTAACAGTTTTAATGTAACTCACATAGTGTTCTGAGCTCTATATACTTGAAATCAAAGTTTTTAAGAAGTTTCCTTTAAAAACAGCAAGTGATTGAACCTGAATCATAAATATAAACAGTATACTCATTTTTCACAGCGACTTTAACGTGAGTTTTCTGATTGAACACTGCCCCACAAACACTAACGATCTATTTACATGTGTTCCTGGCGTGTCATATACTTTTCTTTACAATTCCTGGTTCTAATATTTCGAATTCTAATGGTTTTAATCTGATGCTAATAGTGTTCTGTGCTCTATATACTTGAATTCTTAAAGTTTTTAAGAAGTTTTCCATAAAAACGCCAACTAATTAAACCGGAAACAGAAATGTAATCAGGATACTCTTCATTTCGCAGCTGTTTTAACGTGAGTTCAGTTTGAACACTGCCCAACAAACACTAAGTCTCTATTTACATGAGTTCCTGGCGTGTCATATTCTTTCCTATACAATTCCAGATTCTATTATTTTGAATTCTAAAAGTTTTAATCTCACTCACATAGTGTTCTCAGCTCTATATACTTGAATTCTTAAAGTTTTTAAGAAGTTTTCCTTAAAACGGCCAACTAATTAAAACGGAAACAAAAAATGTACTCAGGATATTCTCCATTTCAAAGCTGTTTGAATGTGAGTTCAGTTTGAACACTGTGCAACATAAACTAAGGCTCTATTTACTTGTGTTCCTGGCGTGTAATATTCTTTCGTATACAATTCCAAATTCTATCATTTTGAATTCTCACAGTTTTAATCTAATTCACATAGTGCACTGTGCGCTATAGACTTGAATTCTTAAAGTTTTTAAGAATTTTTCCAAAACACGCCAACTAGTTAAACCGGAAACAGAAATGTAATCACGATATTATTCATTTCGCAGCTGTTTGAACATGAGTTCAGTTTGAACACTGCCCAACAGATACTAAGTCTCTATTTACATGAAATCCTGGTGTGTCATATTCTTTCCTATACAATTCCAGATTCTATCATTTTGAATTCTAACAGTTTTAATCTAACTCACATAGTGTACTGTGTGTTATATACTTGAATTCTTAAAGTTTTTAAGAAGTTTTCCATAAAAACGCCAACTAGTTAAACCGGAAACATAAATGCAATCAGGATATTATTCATTTCACAGCTGTTTGAATGTGAGTTTTCTGTTTCAACACTGTCCCACAGACACTAAGGTTCTATTTTCATATTTTCCAGGCTTGTCATATACTTTCCTATACAATTCCAGGTTCTATGTTTTTGAATTCTAACAGTTTTAATCTAAGTCACATAGTGTTCTCAGCTCTATATTCTTGAATTCTTAAAGTTTTTAAGAAGTTTTGCATAAACACGCCAACTAGTTAAACCGGAAACATAAATGTAATCAGTATATTGTTCATTTCACAGCTGTTTTAACGTGAGTTCAGTTTGAACACTGCCCAGCTGACACTAAGGCTCTATTTACATGAGTTCCTGGCATGTCATATACTTTCTTATACAATTCCAGGATCTATCATTTTGAATTGTAACAGTTTTAATCTAACTCACATAGTGTACTGTGCGCTATATACTGAATTCTTAAGGTTTTTAAGAAGTTTCCTTTAAAAACTGCAATTGATTGTACCTGATTCATAAATACAAACACTATACTCATTTTTCACAGCAGTTTTAACATGCGTTTTCTGTTTGAACACTGCCCCACAGACACTAATGATCAATTTACATGTGTTCCTGGGGTGTCATATACTTTCCTTTACAATTCCTGGTTCTATCATTTCGAATTCTAATGGTTTTAATCTGATTCTAATAGTGTTCTGAGCACTATGTACTTGATTTCTTTTTTAAAAATTTTTTTATTGCTTAAAGTATTACAAAGGGTATTACATATGTGTCCTTTTTTTCCTCTGCCCTTGACAATCCCCTGGCCTCCCCTATCCCCCAGTGTCCTGTGTCCATTGGTTATGCTTATATGCATGCATACAAGTCCTTCGGTTGATCTCTTACCCCCTTCCCTCCTGCCCCCCAAACCCTCCCCGGCCTTCCCGCTGCAGTTTGACAATCTGTTTGAGGCAGCTCTGCCTCTGTATCTATTATTGCTCAAAAGGTTATAATGGTCTCTATTATCCATGAATGTGTGAGATTATGTGGTATTTTTCCTTCATTGACTGGCTTATTTCACTTAGCATAATGCTCTCCAGTTCCATCCATGCTGTTGCAAATGGTAAGAGTTCCTTCTTTTTTACAGCAGCATAGTATTCCATCGTGTAGATGCACCACAGTTTTCTAATCAATTCATCTACTGATGGGCACTCAGGCTGTTTCCAGATCTTAGCTATGGTGAATTGTGCTGCTATGAACATATGGGTGCACATATCCTTTCTGATTGGTGTTTCTGGTTTCTTGGGATATATTCCTAGGAGTGGGATCACAGGGTCAAATGGCAGTTCCATCCTTTTTTTTTTTTGAGGAAACTCCATACTGTCTTCCATAGTGGCTGCACCAGTCTGCATTCCCACCAGCACTGCACGAGTGTTCCTTTTTCTCCACATCCTCTCCAGCACTTGTCATTTGTTGATTTGTTGATGATAGCCAGTCTGACAGGGGTGAAATGGTACCTCATTGTTGTTTTGATTTGCATCTCTCAGATGATTAGTGACTTTTAGCATGTTTTCATATGTCTCTTGGCTTTCTGAATGTCCTCTTTTGAAAAGTGTCTATTTAGGTCCTTTGCCCATTTTTTGATTGGATTGTTTATCTTCCTTTTGTTAAGTTGTATGAGTTCCCTATAAATTTTGCAGATTAGGCCCTTATCAGATATGACATTGGCAAATATGTTTTCCCACTCAGTGGGTTTTCTCGTTGTTTTGTTGATGGTTTCTTTTGCTGTGCAGAAGCTTTTTATTTTGATGTAGTCCTATTTGTTCATTTTCTCTTTAGTTTCAAGTGCCCTAGGAGCTGTATCAGTGAAGAAATTGCTTCGGCATATGTCCGAGATTTTGTTGCCTTTGTATTCTTCTAGAATTTTTATGGTTTCCTGTCGTACATTTATGTCCTTTATCCATTTTGAGTTTATTTTTGTGTATGGTGTAAGTTGGTGGTCTAGGTTCGTTTTCTTGCATATATCTGTCCAATTTTCCCAACACCACTTACTGAAGAGACTATCTTGGCTCCATTGAATGTTCCTTCCTCCTTTGTCAAATATTAATTGAGCATATTGGTTTGGGCCGATTTCTGGGTTCTCTATTCTATTCCATTGATCTATATGCCTGTTCTTGTGCCAGTACCAGGCAGTTTTGAGAAGAGTGGCTTTGTAATACATCTTGATATCTGGTATTGAGATCCCACCTACTTTCTTCTTTCTCAGGATTGCTGAATCTATTCAGGGTCTTTTTTTATTCCAGATGAATTTTTGGAGAATTCGTTCTAGATCTGTGAAGTATGCCGTTGGTATTTTAATGGGAAGTGCGTTGAATTTATAGATTGCTTTGGGTAGTATGGACATTTTAATGATGTTGATTCTACCAATCCATGAACACGGTATGTTCTTCCATCTGTTTATGTCTTCCTCTATCTCTTTTTTCAACGTCCTGTAGTTTTCTGAGTAGAGGTCTTTTACCTCTTTAGTTAAGTTTATTCCTAGGTAGCTTAATTTTTTTGGTGTGATGACAAATGGGATTGTTTTTCTAATCTCTCTTTCTGAAAGTTCACTAATGGTGTATCGAAATGCCTCAGATTTCTTGGGGTTAATTTTTTATCCTGCTACATTGCTAAATTCATGTATTAAGTCTAGTAGCTTTTTGATGGAGTCTCTAGGGTTTTGTATGTATAATATCATGTCGTCTGCAAATAAGGACAGTTTTACTTCCTCTTTTCCAATTTGGATGCCTTCTATTTCTTCTTCTTGCCTAATTGCAATGGCTAATACTTCCAGGACTATGTTGAACAGGAGTGGTGAGAGTGGGCATCCCTGTCTTGTTCCTGTTCTTAGGGGAAATGGTTTTAGTTTTTGCCCATTGAGTATGATGTTGGCTGTGGGCCTGTCATATATGGCTTTTATTATGTTGAGGTATGATCCTTCTACTCACACCTTGCTGAGAGTTTTTATCAAAAATGGGTGTTGGATTTTGTCAAATGATTTTTCTGCACAATTGATATGACCATGTGGTTTTTTTCTTTCAATTTGTTTATGTGATGTATCACGTTTATTGATTTGCGGATATTGTACCATCCTTGCATCCCTGGAATAAATCCCACTTGGTCATGGTGTATGATCTTTCTGATGTACTGCTGGATCCGATTTGCTAAGATTTTGTTGAGGATTTTGGCATCTATGTTCATGAGGGATATTGGCTTGTAATTCTCTTTCATTGTGTTGTCTTTCCCTGATTTTGGTATTAGGGTGATGCTGGCTTCATAGAATGAGCTTGGAAGTGTTCCTTCCTCTTGAAGTTTTTGTAGTAGTCTGAGGAGCATAGGTATTAGTTCTTTCTTGAATGTTTGGTAAAACACCCCTGTGAAGCCGTCTGGTCCTGGGCTTTTGTTTGCTGGAAGCTTTTTGATGACTGCTTCAATTTCTTCCATAGTTTTTGGCCTATTGAAAGTTTTAGGATCTTCCTGATTGAGTGTTGGAAAGTTTTATTTTTTCTAGGAATTTGTCCATTTCCTCCAGGTCGTCTGGTTTGTTGGAGTAGAGCTGTCCATAGTATTTTTTAACAATCATTTGTATTTCTGTGGTTTCTGTTGTTATTTCACCTCTATCGTTTCTGATTTGGTTTATTTGAGTCCTCTCTCTTTGCTTCTTGGTGAGCCTGGCTAGAGCTTCGTCAATCTTGTTTATCCTTTCAAAGAACCAGCTCTTGGTTTCATTGATTTTCTGTATTGTTTTTTTTGGTCTCTATGTCATTTATTTCTGCTCTAATCTTTATTATCTTTTTTCTTCTGCTCACTCTGGGGTTTTCTTGTTGCTCTCTTTCTAATTCTTTGAGTTGTAGAGTTAGATGATTTACTACCATTTTTTCTTGTTTTTTGAGATAGGCCTGTAGAGCTATAAACTTCCCTCTCAGGACTGCTTTCATTGTGTCCCATAGGTTTTGGTTTGTTTTGTTTTCATTGTCATTAGTTTCCAGGATGTTTTTAATTTCTTCTTTGATCTCATTGGTAACCCAATCAATATTTAATAACATGCTATTCAGCTTCCAAGTGTTTGAGTATTTTGGGTTGTTTTTATTGTAGTTTATTTCTAATATTATGCCCTCGTGGTCTGAGAAGATGCTTGGTATGATTTCAATCTTCTTGAATTTGGGGAGACTTTGCTTGTGACCCAATATGTGGTCTATTTTTGAATCTGTCCCATCAGCACTTGAGTAGAATGTATATTCCACGGCTTTGGGGTGAAGTGTTCTGAAGATGTCTATTAAGTCCATCTGATCTAGTGAGTCATTTAGGATTGCTGTTTCTTTGCTGATTGTTTGTCTAGAGGACTTATCCAGTGATGTCAGTGGTGTATTAAAGTCCCCTACTGTGATTGTTTATTGTTGATCTGTCCTTTGATATCTTCCAGGAGTTTTTTTATGTATTTGGGTGCTCCTGCATTGCTTGCATATATGTTTACCAGGGTTATATCTTCTTGTTGTATTGATCCCTTTAGTATTATGAAGTTGCCTTCCTTATCTCTTGTTATGGCCTTCACTTTGAGGTCTATTTTGTCCGATATAAGTATTGCTACCCCAGCTTTCTTTTCCTTTCCATTTGCCTGAAAGATATTTTTCCATCCCTTCACTTTCAGCCTGTGTGAGTCCCTTCTAATGAGGTGGGTCTCTTGTAGACAGCAGATGTATGGGTCATGTTTTTTTATCCATTCAGCCACTCGATGTCTTTTGGTTGGAGCATTTAGTCCGTTTACGTTTAGAGTTATTATTGAAAGGTACTTGTTTGTAGCCATTTCTTTTTTTGTGTGGCTGTTTTCTTTCTGAGCTTTTTATTTCTTCTTTTTACACCAGTCCCTTTAGCATTTCTTGCATTGCTGGCTTGGTGGTGATAAACTCCCTTAGCCTTTTTTTGTCTGTGAAGATTCTTATTTCCCCTTCAATTTTGAATGATAGCCTTGCTGAATAGAGTATTCTTGGGTTCAGTCCTTTGCTTTGCATCACTTTGAATATTTCTTGCCACTCCCTTCTGGCCTGCAAAGTTTCTGTTGAGAAATCATTTGATAATCTAATGTGAGATCCCTTGTATGTAACTTTCCGTCTCTCTCTTGCAGCCTGTATGATTCTCACTTTGTCCTGAACATTTGCCATGGTAATTATGATGTGTCTTGGTGTGGGTCTTTTCGGGTTCACCTTGTTTGGGACTCTCTGGGCTTGTGTGACTTTTCTTCCCCACCTCAGGGAAGTTTTCTGATATTATTTCTTCGAGTAGGTTTTCTAATCCTTGTTCATCTTTCTGTTGTTCTGGCACCCCTATTATTCATATGTTGTTTTGTTTCATGTTGTCCCAAAGCTCCCTTAGGCTCTCCTCCCGTCTTTTAATTTTTTTCTCCAATTGCAGTACAGTTTGGGTGTGTTTTGCTTCCTTGCCTTCTAATTCACTAATTCGGTCCTCCACTTCTCCTAGTCTACTGTTGATGCTTTCAATGGTGTTTTTTATTGCAGCTATATCGCTCTTCATTTCTTCTTGGGTCTTGCATACATTATTATTTTTTTTTCATCTGTTTCTTCTAGCTTCTTGCATAAGTAGTTGATTTTTTCATCTGTTTCTTCTTGCTTTTTGCATATGTTGTTTATTTTTTCCTCCATCCGGTTTATGCAAGCTAGGACCCTTATTCTGAATTCTTTTTCTGTCATGTTGCATGCCTCTGTCTCTCTTACCTGCTTTTCTGGTGAGTCCTCCTTTTCTTTCCTTTGGGGGTTTCTTTGCCTTCTTTAAAGGAACCTGCTTCCAACCCTTAAGAATTCAAGTTTATACATCCTAGAACACTATGTGAGTTAGATTAAAACTCTTGGAATACAAAAGAATCAAACCTGACATTGTAAAAACATGTGTATGAAACACTAGGAGTACATGTAAATAGAGCCTTCATGTCAGTGGGGCAGTGTTCAACCTGAAAACTCACGTTCAACCAGCTGTGAAAGTCGAGGATACTGATTATGTTTATACCTCCGGTTTCATGTGATGGCTTTTTTAAAGTAACTTGATTCCATTCCTTAAGAATTCAGGTGTATAGAGCTCAGAACACTATGTGAGTTAGATTAAAACTCTTAGAATTCAAAATGATCGAACCTGGAAACGGATAAAATGTTTATGAAATGCTAGGAGTACACGTAAGTAGAGCCTTCATGTCTGTGGGGCAGTGTTTAACCTGAAAACTCATGTACAAAAAGCTGTGAAATTTGAGGATACTGATTATATTTATACTTCCGGTTTAAGGAGATGGCTTTTTTAAAGGAACCTGCTTCCAGCCCTAAAGAACTCAAGTTTATAGAACCCACAACTCTATGTGAGTTAGATTAAAACTTTTAGAATTCAAAAAATCGAACCTGAAATTGTAAAGACGTGTATGAAACCCCAGTAGCACATGTAAATAGAGCCTTCATGTCTGTGGGGCTATATTCAACCTGAAAACTCAAGTTCAAACAGCTGTGAAAGTGGAGGATACTGATTACATTTATACTTCCTATATAAGGAGATGGCTTTTTTAAAGGAACCTGCTTCCAACCCTTAAAAATTCAAGTGTATAGAGCTCAGAACACTATGTGAATTAGATTAAAACTCTTAGAATTCAAAAGGATCATACCTGGAATCATATAAAATGCGTATGAAATGCTAAGAGTGCATTAAAATTGAGCCTTCATTATGCGGTCAGTGTTCAACCTGAAAGCTCTCATTCAAACAGCTGTGAAAGTGATTACATGTATACTTCCGGTTTAATGAGATGGTTTTTTTAAAGAACCTGCTTCCAACCCTTAAGAATTCAAGTATATAAAGCTCAGAACACTATGTGAATTAGATTAAAACTCTTAGAATTCAAAAGGATCATACCTGGAATCATAAAAATGTGTACAAAATGCTAGGAATATGCAATAATAGAGCCGTTATGTCTGTGGGGCCGAGTTCAACTTGAAAACTCACATTCAAAAGGTGTGAAAGTCAAGGATTCTGATTACATTTATACTTCCGGTTTAATGAGATGGCTATTTAAAAGGAACCCCATTTCAACAAGTAGGAATTCATGTGTATAGAACTCAGAACACTATGTCAGTTAGATTAAAACTCTTGAAATTCAAAAGGTTTGAACCTGGAATCTTATAAAATGTGTAGGAAATGCTAGGAGTACATCTAAATAGAGCCTTCTTTCTGTGGGGCAGTGTTAAACCTGAAAACTCACGTTACAACAACTGTGAAAGGTGAGGATATTGATTCCATTTATACTTCCGGTTTAATAGATGGCTTTATAAAAGAAAACTGATTCCAGACCTTAAGAATTCAAGTGTATAGAGCTCAGAACACTATGTGAGTTAGATTAAAACTCTTGGAATTCAAATGATCAAACCTGGAATTGTATCAAAATGTTTATGAAACACTAGGAGTACATGTATATAGAGCCTTCATGTCTGTGGGGCAATGTTCAACCTGAAAACTCACGTTAAAACGGTTGTGAAATTTGAGGATACTGATTCTAGTTATACTTCTGGTTTAATGAGATGGCTTTTTTAAAAGAACCTGCTTCCAACCCTTAAGAATTAAAGTGTATAGAGTTCAGAACCTTATGTGAGTTAGATTAAACCTCTTAGAATTCAAAAGGATCGAACCATAAATTGTATAAAAATGTGTATGAAAAGCTAGGAATATGTCTAAATAGAGCCGTCATGTCTGTGGGGCAGAGTTCAACCTGAAAACTCACTTTCAAACTGCTATGAAAGTCGAAGATTCTGCTTACATTTATACTTCTGGATTAATGAGATGGCTTTTTAAAGGAACCTGCTTCCAACCCTTAAGAATTCTAGTGTATAGAATTAAGAACACTATGTGAGTTAGATTAAAACTCTTGGAATTCAAAATGATTGAAGGTGGAATCTTAAAAAATGTGTACGAAACGCAAGGAGTACATGTATATAGAGCCGTCTTGTCTGTGGGGCAGAGTTCAACCTGAAAAATCACATTCAAACAGCTGTGAAAGTCGAGGATCCTGATTCCATTTATACTTCCGTTTTAATGAGATGGCTTTTTAAAGGAACCTGCTTCCAACAATTAAGAATTCAAGTGTATTGAGCTCTGAACCCATGTGAGTTAGAGTAAAACTCTTAGAATTCAAAAGAATCGAACCTGAAATTGTATAAATATGTGTAGAAACGCTAGTAAATAGAGCAATCTAGTCTGTGGGGCAGAGTTAAACCCTAAAACACATATTAAAACAGCTGTGAAAGTCGAGGATTCTGATTTCATCTATACTTCCGGTTTAATGAGATGGCTTTTTAAAACGAAGCTGCTTCCAACAATTACGAATTCAAGTGTATAGAATTCTGAACACTATGTGAGTTAGAATAAACCTCGGAATTTAAAATTACTGAACCTGGAATCTTATAAAATGTGTACAAAACCCTAGGAGTACATGTAAATAAAGACGTCTTGTCTGTGGGGCAGACTACACCCTGAAAAATCACATTAAAACAGCTGTGAAAGTTGAGGATTCTGATTCCATTTATACTTCCGGCTTAATGAGATGGCTTTTTTTAAAGGAACCTGCTTCCTACAATTAAGAATTGAAGAGTATATAGCTCAGAACCCTAGGTGAGTTAGATTAAAACTTAGAATTCAAAAGGATCGAACCTGAAATTGTATAAAAATGTGTATGAAACTCTAGGAATACATGTATATTGAGCCTACATGTCTGTGGGGCAGTGTTCAACCTGAAAGCTCACATTCACAGAGCTGGGAAAGTGGAGCATTCTGATTCCAAGTATACTTCCGGTTTAATGAGATGGCTTTTTAAAAATAACCTGCTTACAAAAATTAAGAATTCAAGTGTATAGAACTCAGAACACTATGTGAGTTAGATTAAAACTTGGATTTTAAAATGATTGAACCTGGAATCTTATAAAATGTGTACGAAATGCTAAGAGTACATGTAAATAGACCCTTCATGTCTGTGGGGCAGTGTTCAACCTGAAAGCTCACGTTCAAACACCTGTGAAAGATGAGGATACTGATTCCATTTATACTTCAGGTTTAAGGAGATGGCTTTTTTAAAGGAACCTGATTCCATCCAATAAGAATTCATGCGTATTGAGCTCTGAACCCTATGTGAGTTAGATTAAAACTCTTAGAATTCAAAAGGATTGAACCTGAAATTGTATAAAAATGTGTATGAAAAGCAAGGAATACGTGTAAATAGAGCCGTGTTGTCTGTGGAGCAAGTTCAACCTGAAAACTCACATTCAAACACCTGTGTACGTTGAGGATACTGATTCCATTTATACTTCCCATTTAATAAGATGGCTTTTTTAAAGGAAGCTGCTTCCAGCCTTTAAGAATTCATGTGTATTGAAATTCGAACCCTATGTGAGTTAGATTAAAACTTTTAGAATTCAAATGGATGGAACCTGAAATTGTATAAAAATGGGTATGAAACAAGAGGAATACATGTAAATAGAGCCGTCTTGTATGTGGAGCAGAGTTCAAACTGAAAACTCACATTCAAACAGCTGTGAAAGTGGAGGATTCTGATTCCAAGTATACTTCCGGTTTAATGAGATGGCTTTTTTAAAAGAACCTGTTTCCAAAAATTAAGAATTCAAGTGTATAGAACTCAGAACACTATGTGAGTTAGATTAAAACTTGGAATTTAAAATGATTGAATTTGGAATCTTATAAAATGTGTACGAAATGCTAGGAGTACATGTAAATAGCCCCCTCATGTCTGTGGGGCAGTGTTGAACCTGAAAGCTCACGTTCAAACACCTGTGAAAGTTGAGGATACTGATTCCATTTCTACTTCCGGTTTAATAAGATGGCTTTTTTTTTTAAAAGAACCTGCTTCCAAACCTTAAGAATTCAAGTGTATTGAGCTCAGACCCTATGTGAGTTAGATTAAAACTCTTAGAATTCAAAAGGATCGAACCTGGAATTGTATAAAAGTGTGTATGAACCGCTGGCAATACATGTATAGAGCCATCTTGTCTGTGGGGCAGAGTTCAACCTGAAATCTCACATTCAAACAGCTGTGGAAGTGGAGGATTCTGATTCCATTTATACTTCCGGTTTAATGAGATGGCTTTTTTAAAGGAACCTGCTTACAACAATTTAGAATTCAAGTGTATAGAACTCAGAACACTATGTGAGTTTGTTTAAAACTCTTAGAATTCAAAATGATTGAACCTGGAATCTTATAAAATGTGTACGAAACGCTAGGAGTACATGTAATTAGAGCCTTCGTGTCTGTGGGGCAGTGTTCCATCTGAAAGCTCACGTTCAAACAGCTGTGAAAGTGGAAGATTCTGATTCTAATTATAGTTCCATTTTAATAAGATGGCTTTTTTTTTAAAAGAACCAGATTCCAAAAATTAAAAATTGTAGTGTATAGATTTTACACTACAATTAAAACAGCTGTGAAAGTCGAGGATCCTGATTCCATTTATACTTCCGGTTTAATGAGATGGCTTTTTTAAAGGAACCCGCTTCCAACAATTAAGAATTCAAGTGTAGAGAACTCAGAACACTATGTGAGTTAGATTAAAACTCTTAGAATTCAAAAGCATCAAATCTGAAATTTTATAAAAATGTGTATGAAACGCTAGGAATAGGTGTAAATAAAGCAGTCTTGTCTGTGGGTCAGAGTTCAACCTGAAAACTCACATTCAAACAGCTGTGAAAGTGGAAGATTTTCATTCCATTTATACTTCCGGTTTAATGAGATGGCTTTTTTAAAGGAACCCGCTTACAACAAGTAAGAATTCAAGTGTATAGAACTCAGAACACTATTTGACTTAGATTAAAACTCTTGGAATTCAAAATGATTGAACCCTGAATCGTATAAAATGTGTACGAAACATTAGGAGTACATGTTAATAGAGCCTTCATGTCTGTGGGGCAGTGTTCAACCTGAAAACTCACATTCAAACACCTGTGAAAGTTGAGGATACTGATTCCATTTATACACCCGGTTTAATGAGATGGCTTTTTAAAAAGAACCTGCTTCCAAAAATTTACAATTGAAGTGTATAGATTTCCAAACCCTGTGTGAGTTAGATTAAAACTCTTAGAATTCAAAAGGATTGAATCTTAAATTGTATAAAAATGTGTATGAAATGCTAGGAATACATGTAAATCGAGCCGTCTTGTCTGTGGGGCAGAGTTCAACCTGAAAACTCACATTCCAACAGCTGTGAAAGTCATGGATTCTGATTCCATTTATACTTCCAGTTTAATGAGATGGCTTCTTTAAAGGAACCTGCTTCCAATAATTAGGAATTCAAGTGTGTAGAGCCCAGAACCCCATGTGAGTTAAATTAAAACTCTTAGAATGCAAAAGGATTGAATTTGAAATTGTATAAAAATGTGTATGAAACGCTAGCAATATGTGTACAAAGATCCGTCTTGTCTGTGGGGCAGAGTTCAACCTGAAAACTCACATTCAAACAGCTGTGAAAGTGGAAAATTCTGATTCCAATTATACTTCCGGTTTAATGAGATGGCTTTTTTAAAGGAACCTGCTTCCAACTATTAAGAATTCAAGTGTACAGTTCTCAGAACCCTATATGAGTTAGATTAAAACTCTTAGAATTCAAAAGGATCCAACCTGAAATTGTATAAAAATGTGTATGAAACGCTAGGAATATGTTTAAATAGAGCCATCTTGTCTGGGGGGCAGAGTTCAACCTGAAAACTCACATTCAAACAGCTATGAAACTCGAGAATTCTGATTATATTTATAATTCCGGTTTAATGAGAATGAGATGGCTTTTTTTTTAAAGGAACTTGCTTCCAACAACTAAGAATTCAAGTGTATAGAGCTCAGAACACTATGTGAGTTAGATTAAAACTCTTGGAATTAAAAAGGATACAACCTGAAATTGTATAAAAATGTTTATGAAACATTAGGAGTACATGTAGATAGAGCCTTCCTGTCTATGGGGCAGTGTTCAACCGGAAAACTCACGTTCAAACAGCTTTGAAAATTGATGATACTGATTCTATTTATTCTTCCGGTATAATGAGATGGCTTTTTTAAAGGAACCTCATTCCAAACCTTAAGAATTCATGTGTATAGAGCTCAGAACACTATGTGTGTTAGATTAAAACTCTTGAAATTCAAAAGGATAGAACCTGAAATTGTATACAAATGTTTATGAAACACTAGGAGTACATGTAAAAAGAGCCTTCATGTCTGTGGGGCAGTGTTCAAACTCCAAACTCACGTTCAAACAGCTGTGATAGTTGAGGATACTGATTCCATTTATACTTTCGGTTTAATGAGATGGCTTTTTTAAAGGAACCTGCTTCCAACAAAGAAGAATTCAAGTGTATAGAACTCAGAACCCTATGTGAGTTAGATAAAAACTCTTAGAATTCAAATGATCGAACTTGAAATTGTATAAAAATGTGTATGAAAGGCTAGGAATACATGTATATAAAGCCCTCATGTCTGTGGGGCAGAGTTCAACCTGAAAGCTCACATTCAAACACCTGTGAAAATTGAGAATACTGATGCCATTTATACTTCCGGTTTTATAAGATGGCTTTTTTAAAGGTACCTGCTTCCAACCCTTAAGAATTCAAGTGTATAGAACTCTGAACCCTATGTGAGTTAGATTAAAACTCTTTGAATTCAAAACGATTGAACCTGGAATATTATCAAATTTGTATGAAACGCAAGGACTAAATTAAAATATAGCCGTCAGTTCTGTGGGGCAAAGTTCAACCTTAAAACTCACCTTCAATCAGCTGTGAAAGGGTGAAGATTGTGATTCCATTTATACTTCCGGTTTAATAATATGGCTTTTTTTTTAAAGGAATCTGCTTCCAACCCTTAAGAATTCAAGTGTATAGAGCTCTGAACCCTATGTGAGTTAGATTAAAACTCTTAGAATTCAAAATGATAGAACCTGGAATTGTATAAGAAAGCATATGACACACCAGGAACACATGTATATAGAGCTTTAGTGTCTGTGGGGCAGTGTTCAAACAGAAAATTCAAGTTCAAACAGCAATGAAAATCGAATATAGTGTTTATATTTATGATCATGTTCATTCAGTAGCCGTTTTTAGAGGAAATATCTTAAAAACCTTAAGAATTCAAGTATATAGCACACAGTACACTATATGAGTTAAATTAAAACTGTAACATTTCAAAATGATAGAGTCTGGAATTGTATAGGAAAGACTATGAACAGGAACACATATAAATAGAGCCTTAATGTCTTTTGGGCTGTGTTCAAACTGAACTACATTCAAACGGTTCTGAGTTGAAGAATATCTGGATTAAATTTATGTTTCCGGTTGAACTAGTTGGCGTTTTTATGGAAAACTTCTTAAAGATTTTAAGATTTTAAGTATATAGAGATCAGAACACTATGTGAATGAGATTAAAACAGAATTCAAAATGATAGAACCTGGAATTGCATAGGCAAGTATATGACACGCCAGGAACACATGTAAATAGAGCCTCAGTGTCTTTTGGATGGTATTCAAACAGAATTCAGGTTCAAACAGCGGTGAAATGAAGAATATCCTTATTACATTTATGTTTCTGGTTTATCTAGTTGGCGGTTTTATGAAATCTTCTTAAAAACATTAAGAATTCAAGTATATAGAGCTCAGAACACTATGTGAGTTAGATTAAAACTATTAGAATTCAAAATGATAGAACCTGGAATTGTATACGAAAGTATATGACAGGCCAGGAACACATGTAAATAGAGCCTTAGTGTCTGTGGGGCAGTTTTCAAACAAAAAACTCACGTTAAAAAAGCTGTAAAAAACTAGTATAGGGTTTATATTTATGATTCAGGTTTAATCAGTTGCAGTCTTTAAAGGAAACTTCTTCAAAACATTAAGAATTCAAGTATATAGCACACAGTACACTATGTGAGTTAGATTAAAACTGTTAGAATTCAAAATGATGGAATCTGGAATTGTATAGGAAAGAATATGACATGACAGGATCACATGTAAATAGAGCCTTAGTGTCTGTTGGGCAGTGTTCAAACTCAACTCACGTTCAAACAGCTGTGAGATGAAGAATATCCTGATTACATTTATGTTTCCAGTTGAACTAGTTGGCATTTTTATGGAAAACTTCTTAAAGACTTTAAGAATTCAAGTATATAGAGCTCAAAACACTATGTGAGTGAGATTAAAACTGTTAGAATTCAAAATGATAGAACCTGGAATTGTATAGGAAAGTATATGACACGCCAGGAACACATGTAAATAGAGCCTTAGTGTCTGTGGGGCAGTTTTCAAACTGAACTCACGTTCAAACAGCTTTGAAATAAAGCATATCCTGATTACATTTATGTTTCCTGTTTAACTAGTTGGCTTTTTTTGAAAACTTCTTAAAAACTTTAAAAATTCAAGTATATAGAGCTCAGAACACTAAGTGAGCTAGATTAAAACTGTTAGAATTCAAAATGATACAACCTGGAATTGTATAGGAAAGTATATGACATGCCAGAACACATGTAAATAGAGTCTTAGTGTCTGTTGGGCAGTGTTCAAACAGAAAACTCACGTGAAAACAGCAGTGAAAAACGAGTATATTGTTTATATTTATTATTCATGCTTATTCAGTTGCCATTTTAAAGGAAACTTCTTAAAAACCTTATGAATTCAAGTATATAACACACAGTACACTATTTGAGTTATATTAAAACTGTTAGAATACAAAATGATAGAATCTGGAATTGTATAGGAAAGTATATGACAAGCCAAGAACACACGTACATAGAGCCTTAGTGTCTGTGGGGCAGTTTTCAAACTGAACTCACGTTCAAACAGCTTTGAAATAAAGCATATCATGATTACATTTATGTTTCCTGTTTAACTAGTTGGCTTTTTTTGAAAACTTCTTAAAAACTTTAAAAATTCAAGTATATAGAGCTCAGAACACTAAGTGAGCTAGATTAAAACTGTTAGAATTCAAAATGATACAACCTGGAATTGTATAGGAAAGTATATGACACACCAGAACACATGTAAATAGAGCCTTTTACATGTTTGTTGGCAGTGTTCAATCTGAATTCACGTTCAAACAGCTGTGAAATGAAGAATATCCTGAATACATTCATGTTTCCGGTTTAATTACTAGGCATTTTTATGGAAAACTTCTTAAAAACTTTAAGAATTCAATTATATAGAGCCCAGAATACTATGTGAGTTAGATTAAAAACTGTGAGAATTCTAAATAATAGCATCTGGAATTGTATAAGAAAGTATATGACACACCATAAACATATGGAAATAGAGCCTTAGTGTCTGAGGGGCAGTGTTCAAAATGAACTCACATTAAAACAGTGGTGAAAAACTAGTATAGTGTTTATATTTATGATGCAGGTTCAATCAGTTGCCGTAACATTTCTATGGCTGTGTTCAATCACCGAGGTTACTGGTAGAAGTGGTGAAATGACGAGAATTCAAACAATGTTCACAATTCCGGCAACAGAATTTGTCATTTTCTTGAAGAAAGTACTTTAAAACACAAAGAATTTCTGTTTATAAAGTTCAGCATTTGTGTATAAAGCCTTTAAATGACGAGAAATCTGTTTATATTTACAATTGAGACTGAATAAGTTGGTGTTCTAGGAATAAAAAGTTTAATCCTAAAGATTGATGTATATACTACTAAGAAATCTGTCTAATTGTGGTAAACTCTGAAACTACACAATGATACTCCCGGGAAATGATGAGGAACATGGAAGATACACTTGAAATTCAAGTAAATAGAGAAGTGACATCTCTATGGCTGTGCTCAATCACCGAGATTACAGGTAGAAAGCTGTGAAATGACGAGTATGCTGATAATGTTTACAATTCCGGCAATGGAATTTGGTGATTTCTTGAAGAAAGTACTTTGAAAAATTAAGAATTTCTGTTTATAGAGCTCAGAATTTGTGTAGAAAGCCTTTAAATGAGTATAATACTGTTTATATTTACAATTGAGGTTGAATTCATTGGGGTTTTTTTGAATTAAACAGTTTATGTCCTGAAGATTCATGTATATACTCCTAAGAAAAATGTCTAATTGTGGTAAATTTCTTAAAATACAGAATGATAGTCCCCGGAAGTGATTTGGAACGTGTAAGAAACACTTGAAATTCAAGTAAATAGAGACGTTACATCTCTATGGCCCTGTTCAATAACCAAGATTAAAGGTAGAAAGCTGTGAAATGACGAAAATACTGATAATGTTTACAATTCCGACAAGGGAATTTGGCATTTTCAGAAGAAAGTGTTTTCAAACATTAAAAATTCCTGTTTATAGGGCTCAGAATTTGTGTTTAAAGCCTTTAAATGACTAGAATACCATTTATCTTTACAATTGAGGCTGAATTAGTTGAGGATTTTGAAATAAACAGTTTAAGTCCTAAAGATTCATGTATATACTGCTAAGTAAACTGTCAAATAGTGGTAAAACACTTAAAATGCAGAATGATACTCCTGAAAAATGATTAGTAATGTGTAAGAAACACTTCAAATTCAACTAAATAAAGACATAACATCCTTATGGCCGTGTTCAATAACCAAGATTACAGGAAGAAAGCTTTAAAATGATGGGAATACTGATAATGTTTACAATTCCGGCAACGGAAATTGGCGTTTTCAGAACAAAATGCTTTCAAACATTAAGAATTCCTGTTTATAGAGCTCAGAATTTCTGTTTAAAGACTATAAATGACGAGAATACTGTTTATATTTACAATTGAGGCTGAATTGGTTGTGTGTTTTAAATAAACCAGTTGAATCCTGAAGATTCATGTATGTACTGCTAAGAAAACAGTCAAATTGTGGTAAAACTCTTAAAATACACAATGATGCTCAAGGGAAATGATTAGGAACATGTAAGAAACACTAGAAATTCTAGTAAATAGAGACTTAACACCTATATGGCCCTGTCAGTAACCAGGATTACAAGTAGAAAGCTGTGAAATGACGAAAATACTGATAATGTTTGTAATTCTGGCAACGGAATTTGTCGAGTTCTTGAAAAATGTACTTTTAAACATTAAGAATTTCTTTTTATACAGCTCAGAATTTGTGTATAAAGCCTTTACATGACGAGGATACTGTTTATATTTTCAATTCAGACTTAAATTTTGGCGTTTTCCGAACTAAACAGTATAAGTCCTGAAGATTCATGTATATACTCCTAAGAAAGCTGTCTAATTGTGGTAAAACACTTATAATACAGAATGATACTCCCGAAAAATGATTAGAAATGTGTAAGAAACACTAGAAATTCAAGGAAATAGAGATGTAACATCTCTATGGCCGTGGTCAATAACCAAGATTACAGGTAGAAAGCTGTGAAATGCCGAAAATACTGATAATGTTTACAATTCCGGCAAGGGAATTTGGTGTTTTCAGAAGAAAATGATTTTAAACATTAAGAATTCTTGTTTATACAGTTCAGAATTTGAGTATAAAGCTTTTAAACGACAAGAATACTGTTTATATTTACAATTCTGGCTGTATTCTTTGGCGTTTTTTGAATAAAACAGTTTATGTCCTGAAGATTCATGTCTATACTTCTAAGAAAACTGTCTAATTTTGGTAAAACACTTAAAATACACAATGATACTCCCGAAAAATGATTAGGAATGTGTAAGAAACACTAGAAATTCAAGAAAATAGAGACGTTACATCTCTATGGCCGTGTTCAATAATCAAGATTACAGGAAGAAAGCTGTGAAATGACGAGAATACTGATAATGTTTACAATTCCGGCAATGGGACAGGTGTGCCTATATCGCTGCCATCCTGCTTCCTCCAGATTCTTGTATATACTGCTACGAAAACTGTCAAATAGAGGTAAAACTCTTAAAATACACAATGATACTCCCGGCAAATGATTAGGAACGTATAAGAAACACTAGAAATTCAAGCAAATAGAGATGTAACATCTCTATGGCCATGGTCAATAACCAAGATTACAGGTAGAAAGCTGTGAAATGACGAAAATACTGATAATGTTTACAATTCCGGCAAGGGAATTTGGTATTTTCAGAAGAAAATGCTTTTAAACATTAAGAAATCTTGTTTATAGAGTTCAGAATTTGAATATAAAGCCTTTAAATGATAAGAATACTGTTTATATTTACAATTGAGGCTGTATTCCTTGGTGTTTATGTCCTGAAGATTCATGTATATACTGCTAAGAAAACTGTCTAATTGTGGTAAAAAACTTAAAGTACACAATGATATTCCCGAAAAATGATTAGGAACGTGTAAGAAACACTAGGAATACAAGAAAATAGAGACGTAACATCTCTATGGCCCTGTTCAATAACCAAGATTACAGGTAGAAAGCTTTGAAATGACGAAAATACGGATAATGTTTACAATTCGGGCAAGGGAATTTGGCGTTTTCAGAAGAAAATGATTTTAAACATTAAGAATTCTTGATTATAGAGTCCAGAATTTGTGTATAAAGTCTTTAAATGATGAGAATACAGTTTATATTTACAATAGAGCTTGAATTGGTTGCTGCTTTGAATATAACAGTTAAATTCTGAAGATTCTTGTATATACTGCTAAGAAAACTGTCATATTGTGGTAATACTCTTAAAATACACAATGATACTCCTGGGAAATGATTAGGAACATGTATTAAACTCTAGAAATTCAAGTAAATAGAGATGTAACATCTCCATGGCCTTGTTCAATAATCAAGATTACAGGTAGAAAGCTGTGAAATGACGAGAGTACTGATAATGTTTACAATTCCGGAAAGGGAATTTGGCGTTTTCAGAAGAAAATGCTTTCAAACATTAAAAGTTCCTGTTTATAGAGCTCAGAATTTGTGAAAAAGCCTCCAAATGAAGAGAATACTGTTTATATTTACAATTGAGACTGAATTCGTTGGTGTTTTTTGAATTAAACAGTATAAGTCAGGAAGATTCATGTATATACTGCAAAGAAAACTGTAAAAATGTGGTAAAACTCTTTAAATACACAATGATACTCCTGAAAAATGATTAGGAATGTGTAAGAAACACTAGAAATTCAAGAAAATAGGGACATAACATCTCTATGGCCGTGTTCAATAACCAATGATGAAAATACTGATAATGTTTACAATTCCGGAAAGGGAATTTGGCGTTTTCAGAAGAAAATGCTTTCAAACGTTAAGAGTTCCTGTTTATAGAGTTCAGAATTTGTGTATAAAGCATTTAAAGATCGAGAATACAGTTTATATTTACAATTCTGGCTGAATTGGTTGCCTGCTTTGAATATAACAGTTATATCCTGAAGATTCCTTTACATACTGCTAAGGAAACTGTCAAATTGTGGGGAAACTCTTAAAATACACAATGACACTCCCAGGAAATGATTAGGAACGTGTATTAAACTCTAGATATTAAAGTAACTGGAGATGTAACATCTCTATGGCCCTGTTCAATAACCATGATTACAGGTAGAAAGCTATGAAATGACAAGAATACTGATAATGTTTACAATTCCGGCAAGGGAAATTGGCGTTTCCTTGAAGAATGTACTTTGAAACATTAAGAATTTCTTTTTATAGAGTTCAGAATTTGTGTATAAAGCCTGTAAATGACGAGAATACTGTTTATATTTGCAATTGAGCTGAATTGTTTGCGTGCTTTGAATATAACAGTAAAATCCTGAAGATTCTTGTACATACTGCTAAGAAAAGTGTCAAATTGTGGTAAAACCCTTAAAATACACAATGATACTCCCAGGAAATGATTAGGAACCTATAATAAACACTAGAAATTCAAGTAAATAGAGACATAACATCTCTATGGTCGTGTTCAGTAACCAAGATTACAGGTAGAAAGCTGTGAAATGACGAGAATACTGATAATGTTTACAATTTCCGGCAACCGAATTTGGAGTGTTCTTGAAGAATGTACTTTGAAACATTAAAAATTTCTTTTTATAGAGTTCAGAATTTGTGTATAAAGCCTTTACATGTGAGAATACTGTTTATATTTACAATTGAGACTTAATTTTTGGCATTCTTTGAATTAAACAGTATAAGTCCTGAATATTCATGTATATACTGCTAAGAAAACTGTAAAAATGTGGTAAAACACTTAAAATACACAATGATACTCTCAGAAAAATGACTAGGAACGTACAAGAAACCCTAGAAATTCAAGTAAATAGAGATGTAACATCTCTATGGCCGTGTTCAGTAACCAAGATTACAGGTAGAAAGCTGTGAAATGACGAAAATAATGATAATGTTTTGAATTCCGGCAAATGAATTCGGCGTTTTCTTGAAGAAGGTACATTGAATCATTACGAATTTCTGTTTATAGAGCTCAGAATTTGTGAATAAAGGATTTAAATGAGGAAAATACTGTTTATATTTACAATTGAGGCTGTATTCTTTGGTGTTTTTTGAATTAAACTGTTTAAGTCCTGAAGATTCATGTATATACTGCTAAGAAAACTCTCTAATTGTGGTAAAACACTTAAAATACACAATGATACCCCTGGAAAATGATTAGGAACATGTATTAACCTCTAGAAATTCAAGTAAATAGAGATGTAACATCTCTATGGCATTGTTCAATAACCAAGATTACAGGTAGAAAGCTGTGAAATGATGAGAATACTGATAATGTTTACAATTCGGGCAAGGGAATTTGGCGTTTTCAGAAGAAAATGCTTTCAAACATTAAGAGTTCCTGTTTATAGAGCTCAGAATTTGTGAATAAAGGCTTTAAATGAGGAAAATCCTGTTTATATTTACAATTGAGACTGAATTCATTGACGTTTTTTAAATTAAACAGTACAAGTCATGAAGATTCATGTATATACTGCTAAGATAACTGTAAAAATGTGGTAAAACTCTTAAAATACACAATGATACTCCGTAAAAATGATTAGGAATGTTAATATACTAGAGAAATTCAAGTAAATAGAGACATAACATCTCTATGGCCCTGTTCAATAACTAAGATTACAGGTAGAAAGCTGTGAAATGACGAAAATACTGATAATGTTTACAGGTCCGGAAATGGAATTTGGCTCTTACAGAAGAAAATGCTTAAAAACATTAAAAAATCCTGTTTATAGAGTTCAGAATTAGTGTATAAAGCCTTTAAACGATGAGAATACTGTTTATATTTGCAATTGAGGCTGAATTGGATGCATGCTTTGAATATAACGGTTATATCCTGAGGTTTCTTTTACATACTGCTAAGAAAACTGTCAAATTGTAGGGAAACTCTTAAAATACACAATGATACTCCCAGGAAATGATTAGAAACGTGTATTAAACTCTAGATATTAAAGTAACTGGAGATGTCACATCTCTATGGCCCTGTTCAATAACCATGATTACAGGTAGAAAGGTATGAAATGACAAGAATACTGATAATGTTTACAATTCCGGCAAGGGAAATTGGCGTTTCCTTGAAGAATGTACTTTGAAACATTAAGAATTTTTTTTTATAGAGTTCAGAATTTGTGTATAAAGCCTGTAAATGATGAGAATACTGTTTATATTTGCAATTGAGGCTGAATTGTTTGCATGCTTTGAATATAACAGTAAAATCCTGAAGATTCTTGTACATACTGCTAAGAAAAGTGTCAAATTGTGGTGAAACCCTTAAAATACACAATGATACTCCCGGGGAATTGATTAGGAACCTATAGTAAACACTAGAAATTCAAGTAAATAGAGACATAACATCTCTATGGCCGTGTTCAGTAACCAAGATTACAGGTAGAAAGCTGTGAAATGACGAGAATACTGATAATGTTTACAATTTCCGGCAACCGAATTTGGCGTGTTCTTGAAGAATGTACTTTGAAACATTTTTTTATAAAGCTCAGAATTTGTGTATAAAGCCTTTAGAATACTGTTTATATTTACAATTGAGACTTAATTTTTGGCGTTCTTTGAATTAAACAGTATAAGTCCTGAATATTCATGTATATACTAATAAGAAAACTGTAAAAATGTGGTAAAACACTTAAAATACACAATCATACTCCCGGGAAATGATTAGGAACGTACAAGAAACCCAAGAAATTCAAGTAAATAGAGACGTAACATCTATATGGCCGTGTTCAGTAACCAAGATTAAAGGTAGAAAGCTGTGATATGAGGAAAATACTGATAATGTTTAGAATTCTGGCAACGGAATTCGGCGTTTTCTTGAAGAAGGTACTTTGAATCATTAAGAATTTCTTTTTATAGAGCTCAGAATTTGTGAATAAAGCCTTTAAATGACGAAAATACTGTTTATATTTACAATTGAGGCTGTATTCCTTGGCGTTTTTTGAATTAAACAATTTAAGTCCTGAAGATTCATGTATATACTGCTAAGAAAACTGTAAAAATGTGGTAAAACACTTAAAATACACAATGATACTCCCAGGAAATGATTAGGAACGTACAAGAAACACTAGAAATTCAAGTAAATAGAGACCTAACATCTCTATGGCCAAGTTCAGTAACCAAGATTACAGGTAGAAAGTTGTGAAATGACAAGAATACTGATAATGTTTACAATTCCGGAAAGGGAATTTGGTGTTTTCAGAAGAAAATGTTTTCAAACATTAAGAGTTCCTTTTTATAGAGCTCGGAATTTGTGAAAAAGCCTCTAAATGACGATAATACTTTTTATATTTACAATTGAGAATGAATTCCTTGGCGTTTTCTGAATTAAACAGTATAAGTCATGAAGATTCATGTATACACTGCTAAGAAAACTGTAAAAATGTGGTAAAACTCTTAAAATACACATAGATACTCCTGAAAAATGATTAGGAACGTGTAAGAAACACTAGAAATTCAAGAGAATAGACACGTAACATCTCTATGGCCGTGTACAATAACCAAGATTACAGGTAGAAAGCTATGAAATGATGAAAATACTGATAATGTTTACAATTAGAGCAATGGAATTTGGCATTTTCAGAAGAAAAAGTTTTCAAAAATTAAGAATTCCTGTTTATAGAGTTCAGAATTTGTGTATTAAGCCTTTAAATGCCAAGAATACTGTTTATATTTACAAGTGAGGCTGATTTGGTTGCGTGCTTTTAATTTAACAGTTAAATCCTGAAGATTCTTGTATAACTGCTAAGAAAAGTGTCAAATTGTGGAAAAACTCTTAAAATACGCAATGATACTCCCGGGAAATGATTAGGAACGTGTATTAAACTCTAGAAATTTAAGTAAATAGTGACGTAACATCTCCATGGCCATGTTCAATAACCAAGATTACTGGTAGAAAGCTGTGAAATGACCAAAATACTGATAATGTTTACAATTCCCTCAACGGAATTTGGCATTTTCTTGAAGAATGTACTTTGATTCATTTAGAATTTTTGTTTAAAGAGCTCTGCATTTGTGAATAAAGCCTTTTAATTATGAGAATACTGTTTATATTTACAATTGATCCTGTATTGCTTGGTGTTTTATGAATTAAACAGTTTAAGTCCTTAAGATTCATGTATATACTGCTAAGAAAACTGTCTAATTGTGGTAAAACAATTAAAATACACCATAATACTCCCGAAAAATGATTAGGAACGTGTAAGAAACACTAGAAATTCAAGGAAATAGAGACGTAACATCTCTATGGCTGTGTTCAATAACCAAGATTACACGCAGAAAGCTGTGAAATGAAGAAAATACTGATAATGTTTACAATTCGAGCAATGGAATTTGGTGTTTTCTTGAAGAATATACTTTGAATCATTAAGAATTTCTGTTTATAAAGCTCAGAATTTGTGAATAAAGCCTTTAAATATGGAGAACACTGTTTATATTTACAAATTAGACTAAATTGGATGGTGTTTCTTGAGTGAAACAGTTTAAATCCTAAAGATTCATGTATATACTTCTAAAAAAACTGTCTAAGTGTGGTAAAACTCTTAAAATATGCAATAATATTCCAGGGAAATGATGAGGAACGTGTAAGAAACACTTGAAATACAAGTCAATAGAGCCATACTATCTTTAGGCCTAGTTCAATCACACAGATTTCTGGTAGAAACCTGTAAAATGACGAGAATACTGATAATATTTACAATTCTGGCTACTTTTTTTAGCATTTTCAGAAGAAATAGCTTTTAGACCTTAAGAGTTCCTGTTTATAGAGCTCAGACTTTGTTTATAAAGCCTTTAAATAAGGAGAATTGTGTTTATATTTACAACTGAGGCTAAATTGGTTGGCCTTTTTTGAGTGAAAATTTAAATCTTGAGATTCATGTATATACTTCTAAGAAAATTGTCTAATTGTGGTAAAACTCTTAAATTACACAATGATATTTCCGGGAAATGATTAGGATCCTGGAAGAAACACTTGAAATACAAGTCAATAGAGCCGTACTATCTTTAGGCCTTGTTAAATCACAGAGATTTCAGGTAGAAACCTGTATAATGATGAGAATACTGATAATATTTACAATCCTGGCTAGTTTAGTAGTCGTTTTCAGAAGAAAGAGCTTTCAAACTTTAAGAATTTCTCTTTATAGAGCTCAGACTTTGTGTATAAAGCCTTTAAATGAGGAGAATACTGTTGATATTTACAATTGAGGATGAATAGGTTGGCGTTTTTTGAATTAAACAGTTTAAATCCTAAAGATTCATGTATATAATTCTAAGAAAACTGTCTAATGGTGGCGAAACTCTTAAAATACACAATGATAGTCCCGGGAAATGATGAGGATCGTGTAAGTAACACTTGCAATACAAGACAATAGAGCCATACTATCTTTATGGCCTTGTTCAATCACAGAGATTTCAGATAGACACCTGTAAAATGATGAGAATACTGATAATATTTACAGTTCTGGCTACTTTACTTGGTGTTTTCAGAATATTGTGCTTTCAAACATTAAAAATTTCTGTTTATAGAGGTCAGACTTTTTGTACAAAGCCTTTAAATGAGGAGAATACTGTTTATATTTACAATTTAGGCTAAATTGAGTGGCGTTTTTTGAGTGAAACAGTTTAAACCCTGAAGATTCTTTTATATACTTCTATGAGAACTGTGTAATTGTGGTAAAACTCTTAAAATACACAATGATAGTCACGGAAAATGATTAGGAATCTATTAGAAACACTTGAAATTCAAGTATATAGAGAAGTAATATCCCTATGGCCCTGTTCAGTCAATGAGATTACAGGTTAAAAGCTGAGAAATGAAGAGAATACTGATAATGTTTACAATTTCGGCTACTTTACTTGGAGTTTTCAGAATAATGTGCTTTCAAACATTAAGAATTCCTGTTTATAGAGGAAAGACTTTGTGTATAAAGCCTTTAAATGAGGATAATACTGTTTATATTTACAATTGAGGATGAATTGGATGGTGTTTTTTGACTGAAATAGTTTAAATCCTAAAGATTCATGTATATACTTCTAAGAAAACTGTTTAATTGTGGTGAAACTCTTAATACACAATGGTAGTCCCAGGAAATGATTAGGAATGTGTAAGAAACACTTGAAATACAAGTCAATAGCGCCATAATATCTTTATGGCCGTCTTCAATCACCAAGTTTAGAGGTAGAAAGCTTTGAAATGACGAGAATACTGATAATGTTTACAATTCCGGCTAATTTACTTACCATTTTTTAGAAGAATGTGCTTTCAAAAATTAAGAATTGGCGTTCATAGAGCTCAGAATTTGTGTATAAAGCATTTAAATGAAGAGAATACTGTTTACATTTACAAGTGATGCTGAATTTGTTTAAGTTTTTTTAAATGAAACAATTTAAATCTTGCAGATTAATGTATATACTTCTAAGAAAACTGTCTAATTGTGGTAATACTCTTAAAATACACAATGATAGTACATGGAAATGATTATGAACATGTAGGAAACACTTGAAATACAAGTGAATAGTGCCATACTATCTTTATGGCCGTGTTCAATCACCGAGATTAGAGGTAGAAAGAGGAGAAATGACGAGATTACTGATAATGTTACAATTCTGGCTAACCTAGTTGGTGTGTTTCTGAAGACAGTTCTTTCAAACATGAAGAATTGCCATTTATAAAGCTCAGAATTTGTGTATGAATCCTTTAAATAAAGAGAATACTGTTCATATTTAATATTTTGGCTGAATGGGCTGGAGTTTTTTGAATGAAGCAGTTTAAATCTTGAAGATTCATGTATATATTTCTAAGAAAACTGTCTCATGTTGGTAAAACTCTTAAAATACCCAATGATTGTACATGGAAATGATTAGAAATGTGTGAAAACCCTTGAAATACAAGTAAATACAGCCATAGTTTCTTAAAGGCCGTTTTCAATCACCTAGATTAGAGCTATAAAGCTGTGAAATGACAAGTTTACGGATAATGTTACAATCCTGGCTAACTGACTTGGTGTTTTTCTGAAGAAAGGTCTTTGAAACATGCAGAAATGCCATTTATAGGTCTCAGTATTTGTGTATGAAGCATTTAAATAAAGAGAATACTGTTCCTATTTACTATTTTGGCTGAATTGGCTGGAATTTTTTGAATGAAGCAGTTTAAATCCTGAAGATTCCTGTATATATTTCTAAGAAAACTGTCTCATGTTGGTAAAACTCTTAAAATACACAATGATTGTACATGGAAATGATTAGAAACACGTGAAAACCCTTAAAATACAAGTAAATACAGCCATACTTTCGTTAAGGCCTGTTCAAACACCCAGATTAGAGGTATAAAGCTGTGAAATTACAAGATTACTGAAAATGTTACAATTCTGGCTAACTTACTTGGTGTTTTTCTGAAGAAAGTTCTTTCAAACATGAAGAGTTGCCATTTATAGAGATCAGAATTTGTGTATGAAGCCTTTAAATAAAGAGAATACTGTTCATATTTACCATTTTGGCTGAATTGGCTGCAGTTTTTTGAATGAAGCAGTTTAATCCTGAAGATTCATGTATATATTTCTAAGAAAACTGTCTCATGTTGGTAAAACTCTTAAAATACACAATGATTGTACATGGAAATGATTAGAAACGTGTGAAAACTCTTGAAATACAAGTAAATACAGCCATAATTTTCTTAAGGCCCTGTTCAAACACCCAGATTAGAGGTATAAAGCTGTGAAATGACAAGATTCCTGGTAATGTTACAATTCTGGCTAACTGACTTGGCGTTTTTCTGAAGAAAGTTCTTTCAAACATGAAGAATCGCCATTTATAGAGCTCTGAATTTGTGTATGAAGCCTTTAAATAAAGAGAATATTGTCCATATTTACTATTTTGGCTGAATTGGCTGGAGTTTTTTGAATGAAGCAGTTTAAATCCTGAAGATACATGTATATATTTCTAAGAAAACTGTCTCATGTTGGTAAAACTCTTAAAATACACAATGATTGTAAATGGAAATAATTAGAAACTTGTGAAAACCCTTGAAATACAAGTAAGTACCGCCATACTTTCGTTAAGGCCCTGTTCAAACTCCGAGATTAGAGGTATAAAGCTGTGAAATGACAAGATTACTGATAATGTTACAATTATGGCTAAAATACTTGGCGTTTTTCTGAAGAAAGTTCTTTCATACATGAATAATTGCCGTTTATAGAGCTCAGAATTTGTGTATGAAACCTCTAAATAAAGAGAATACTGGTCATATTTAATATTTTGGCTGAATTGGCTGGAGTGTTTTGAATGAAGCAGTTAAATCCTGAAGATTCATGTATATATTTCTAAGAAAACTGTCTCATGTTG
>NW_005871062.1:0-28418 GCF_000147115.1 Myotis lucifugus
TTATTTCACTTAGCATAATACTCTCCAGGTCCTTTCATGCTGTTTCAAAGGGTAAGACATCCTTCTTTTTTACTGCTGCATACTATTCCATGGTGTATAAATGTACCACAGCTTTTTAAAAAATATATATTTTATTGATTTTTTTACAGAGAGGAAGGGAGAGGGATAGAGAGTCAGAAACATCAATGAGAGAGAAACATCAATCATCTGCCTCCTGCACACCTCCTACTGGGGATGTGCCCACAACCAAGGCACATGCCCCTGACCGGAATCAAACCTGGGACCCTTCAGTTCGCAGGCTGACGCTCTATTCACTGAGCCAAACCGGCTAGGGCTGTACCACAGCTTTTTAATCCACTCATCTGCTGATGGGTACTTGGGCTGTTTCCACATCTTAGCTATTGTAAATTATGCTGCTATGATCATAGGGGTGCATACATTTTTTCTGATTGGTGTCTCAGGTTTCTTGGGATATTTTCCTAGAAATGGAATCACTGGGTCAAATGGAAGTTCCATTTTTAATTTTTTTAGGAAACTCCAAACTGTTTTCCATAATGCTGCACCAGTTTGCATTCCCTCCAGCAGTGTGCTAGGGTTCCCTTTTCTCCACATCCTTGCCAGTACTTGTCATTTGTTGATTTGTTGATGGTAGCCATTCTGACAGGTGTGAGGTGATATCTGGTTTTAATTTGCATCTCTCTGATGATCAGTGACTTTGAGCATTTTTTTTATATGTCTCTTGGCTTTGTGTATGTCTGTTTAGGTCATTTGCCCATTTTTTAATTTAATTGTCTTCTGTTAAGTTGTATGAGTTCTTTATTTTTTTGGATATTAACCCTTTATCAGATGTATTATTGCCAAATATGTTCTCCCATACAGTGGGCTCTCTTGCTGTTTTGTTGATGGTTTCTTTTGCTGTGCAAAAGCTTTTTATTTTGATGTAGTCCCATTTGTTTATTTTCTCCTTAGTTTCCTTTGCCCTAGGAGATGTGTCCATAAACATATTGCTAGCAATGAGAGATGTCTGAGATTTTGCTGGCTATGATTTCTCCTAGAGCTTTTATGATTTCACGACTTACATTTAAGTCTTTTATCCATTTGAGTTTATTATTGTGTATGGTATAAGTTGGTGGTCTAGTTTCATTTATCTGCGTGTATCCCAACACCATTTATTGAAGAGACTGTCTTGACTCCATTGTATGTTCTTGCCTCCTTTGTCGAATATTAATTGAGTGTAATTAGGTCGATTTCTGGGTTCTCTGTTCTGTTCCATTGATCTACTAGTATATGTTTGTTCTTGTATCAGTACCAGGCTGTTCTGATTACAGTGGCTTTGTAGTATAACTTCATATCAGGTGGTGTGATCCCTCCAACTTTGTTGTTCTTTCTCAAGATTGCTGCAGCTCTTCAAGGTCTTCTTTGGTTCAATATAAATTTTTGGAGTATTTGTTCTTAATCTGTGAAATATGCTGTTGCTATTTTAATAGAGATTGTGTTAAATCTGTAGATTGCTTTCAGTAGTATGGACATTTTAATGATGTTAATTCTACCAATCCATGATCATGGTATATTCTTCCACTTGTTTATATCCTCCTCTATCTCTGTTTCAACATCCTGTAGTTTTCCGAGTGCAAGTCTTTTATCTCCTTGGCTAAGTTTATTCCGAAGTATCTTAATTTTTTGTTGCAATAGTAAATGGGATTGTTTAGTTTCTCTTCTGAGAATTCATTATTGGTGTATAAAAATGATTTCTGGGTGCTAATTTTGTGGCCTGCTACATTGCCAAATTCATTTATTAAATCTGGTAGTTTTTTGGTGGAGTCTTAAGCGTTTTCTATGTACAGTATCATGTCATCTGTGAATAATGACAGTTTTACTTCCTCCTTTCCAATTTGGATGCCTTTTATTTCTTCTTCTTCTTTGATCACTATGACTACGACTTCCAGTACTATGTTGAATAAGAGTGGTGAAAGTGGACATCCCTGAATTGTTCCTGTTCTTAGGGGAAATGGGTTTTAGTTTTTGCCCAGTAAGTGTGATGTTGGCTGTAAATTTGTTATATATGACCTTTATCATGTTGAGGAATGACCCCTCTGTTCCCACTTTGCTGAGAGTTTTATCAAAAATGGTGTTGGGTTTTGTCGAATGCTTTTTCTACATCAATTAATATGATCGTGTGATTTTTGCCTTTCAATTTGTTTATGTGATGGATCACATTTATTGATTTAATAAATCGGACTTGGTCATGGTGTACGATCTTTTTAATATATTGCTGGATGCGATTTGCTAATATTTTGTTGAGGATTTTAGCATCTATGTTCATCAGGGATATTGGCCTGTAATTCTCTTTCTTTGTAGTGTCTTTATCTGGTGTTGGAATTACGATAATGTTGGTGTTATGGGTTGGCTCAGTGAGATAGACCACCGACTCAGAATCGTAACCCTTCCATGCCGCAGTCCCTCACCCTAGCACAGTTGGCCTCAAAAAAAGACGTTTGGAAGTGTTCCTTCCTCTTGGATTTTCTGAAATAGTTTGAGGAGTATAGGGGTTAGTTCTTCTTTGAATGTTTGGTAAAACTCCACTGTGAAGCCATGTGGACCAAGGCTTTTGTGTTCTAGGAGTCTTTAGATTACTACTTCTATTTCATCAGTTGTTGGCCTATTCAGGTTTTCTGATTCTTCCTCATTCAGTTTTGGAAGATTGTATTTTTCTAGGAATTTGTCCATTTCATCCACACCGTCCAGCTTGTTGGCATATAGTTGTTCATAGTATTTTCTTATAGTCCTTTGTATTGCTGTGGTGTCAGTGATTACTTCTCTGCTTTTATTTCTGATTATATTTATTTGGGTCCTAGATTAGTCTGATTAAAGGTTCATCAATCTTGTTTCTAGATTGGTCTGGTGAAAGGTTCATCAATCTTGTTTATCTTTTCAGAAAACCAGCTTGCGGTTTCATTGAATTTTGGGGCGTGTTTTTTGTTTGTTTGTTTGTTTGTTTGTTTTTTGCCTCTATGGCATTTATTTCTGCTCTCATTTTTATTTCCTTCCTTCTATTTTGGGCTTTTCTCGTTGTTCTCTTTCTAATTCTTTAAGATGTAGGGTTAAATAGTTTATTATTGATTTTTCTTATTTTTTGAGGTAGGCCTGTAGTGCTATGAACTTTCCTCTCAGGACTGCTTTTGCTGTGTCCCAGAGATTTGGGGTTGTTGTGTGTTCATTTTTATTTGTTTCCAGGAAGTTTTTTATTTATTTCTTGATCTCATTGGTAACCCATACATTGTTTAATAACATGCCATTTAGCTACCATGTGTTTGAATGTTTTGGGGTGTTTTTATTATAGTTGATTTCGAATTTCATTCCACTGTGACCTGAGAAGATGCTTCATATGATTTCACTCTTCTTGAACTTTATGTCCTAACATGTGGTCTGTCTTTGTGAATGACCCATATGCACTTGAGAAGAACATATATTCTGCAGCTTTGGGGTGAATATTCTATAAATGTCAGTTAAATCCATCTGATCCAGTGTGTCCTTTAGAGTCACTGTTTCCTTGTTAATTTTTTGTCTGAAAGATCTATCCAGTGAAGTGAGGGAGGTGATAAAGTCCCCTACTATGACTGTATTGTTGTTGATGTTTCCCTTAAAGTCCTCTAAAAGTTTTTTTTTATGTATTAAAGTGCTCCTATATTGGGTGCATTTATGTTTATCAGTGTTATATCCTCTTATTGGATCAATCCCTTTAGTTTTATGTAGTGACCTTTCTTGTCTCTTGTGATTTACCTTCATTTTGAAGTCTATTTTGTCAGATGAGTATTGCTACCCCAGCTCTTTTTTCTTTTCTGTTTGCATAGAAAATATTTTTCCATCCCTTCACTCTCATTCTCTGTGTCTTTTGTTCTGAAGTGGGTCTCTTGTAGATAGCATATAGTTTGGTCATATTTTTGTATCCATTCAGCTACCCTATGTCTTTTGATTGAAGCATTTACAATCAAATGAAAGCATTTGATTGGAGCATTTAATTCATTTACATTTAAGGTTATTATTGATAGGTACTTATTTATTGCCATTTTAATTCTGTATGCCTAGGTTTCTCTCTCTATTTCTTCTAATTATTACAGCCTTCACTTTAGCATTTCTTGTAATGCAGGCTTGGTGCTGATGTACTCCTTTAGCCTTTTTTTTTTTTGGTCTGGGAACCTCTTTATTTCACTGTCCATTTTGAATGATAGCTTTGCTGGATATAGTAATCTTGGTTTCAGATCCTTGCTTTCCATTATCTTGAGTACTTCATATTATTCCCTTCTGGCCTGTAGAGTTTCTGATGAGAAATCAGGTGTCAGCCTTATGGGAGCTCTTTTGTAGGTAACAGTTTGCTTTACTCTTGCTATCTTTAACATTCTCTCGTTGTCTTTAATTATTTTGCATTTTAATTATGATGTGTCTGGGTATTGGCCTGTTGGGTTCTTCTTGCTTGGGACTCTGTGCCTCCTGGACTTGTGTGACTTATTCCTTCACCAGGTTAGGAAATAATTCCTTCTGCCATTATTTCTTCAAAAACATTCTCTATCCCCTGCTCCTTTTCTTCCCCTTCTGGCACACCTACTATTTGAATATTGTTTCATGTTGTCCCACGGCTCCCTTAAGCTATCCTCCTGTTAAATTGTTTTTCCTATTTGGTTCTCTAATTGAGTGATTTTTTTTCTACTCTGTCTTCTAATTCACTGATCTGATTCTCAGCTTCCCCTAATCTGCTGTTTATTCCTTCCATTGTGTTCTTTATTAGTGCTATGTCATTCTTTATTTCCGACTGGTCTTTTTTCATAGTTACTATATCTTTTCTCATGCTGTTGAGCGTTTTTTACCATCATTATTATCAAGTCTGTATCAGATAAACTTCTTATCTCCATTTCATTTATCTTTTCTTCTGGAGAATTCTCTTGTTCTTTCATAGTGGACTTTTTTTTTTGTCTGCCCATTTTGGCTGCCTGTTGGGTTTGTGACTATGTATTAGCTTTGTGACTCAGTCTCTAGTTCAGGACAGTGTCAAACGCTGTTTCTGACTAATTAGGTCAGGAAATACTAAAAGCCTTTAGAGATCCACCTCTGCCTGTTGACTGATTGGTTTCAGTTTTGTGTAGCCCTCAAGCAATCATCCACAGGTGTGGTGAGAGGTTTTCCAACAGGCTGGGGCAATTGCTTCTGCCTAGAGCAGTGGTTCTCAACCTTGGCTGCACATTAGAACCACCTGGGAATCTTTTTAAAATCCTGATTTCTGGGCCTCATCCTCCGGAAATTCTGTTTCTTTGTTGCTAATGTTGTGGCCCCACCCCATAACAAAGAAACAGAATTTCTGGAGGATGAGGCCCAGAAATCAGGATTTTAAAAAGATTCCCAGGTGGTTCTAATGTGCAGCCAAGGTTGGATCCACTGGCCTAGAGGCTATTTGTTATTCTCAGTCTGTTAATGGGCCTCAGAAACTCCGCACCTTTGGGCAAGGTGTTTCCAATAGAGTGGGTCAACTGTCTTCTCCCAGTGGTCGGCAAACTGCAGCTCAGCAAATCACGGCTCTCGAGTCACACAGCAGGCTCTTTGGCCCCTTGATTGTGGCTCTTCCACAAAATACCAGCTATTCCACAAAATACCGACTTCTGTGCATGGGCCACGAAGTTTCAATCGCACTGTACGTGCGCGCCCACACGTGGTATTTTGTGGAAGAGCCACACTCAAGGGGCCAAAGAGCCGCATGTGGCTCGTGAGCCGCGGTTTGCCGACCACGGTGGGCCCAGGCAAAACCTGCCTCCATAGCAGAGGTCTGCCTGAGAAAGATGACCTCTGCTGCTTGAAGGAATGACTCAGCACAGGAAACCACAGGTGGCTGCCTTCTGAGCTCCAACCCTAGAACCCCCACCCTTGGCTTCTGCTCACACAGCTCCAGTCCACTCTGCCCTCCCTCGGCCGGAGCCCAAGGTGAGTGGCAGCGTACTAAATTTTGTGCATTGGCCCTTTAAGAGGGTGCCTGCATCTTCAGCCATCTCTCCCTGGCAGACAGTAACCCTGCTGCTTTCACAGCCAGATGTTATGTGGGCACCTTTCTCAGTTCTGGTGCTCTGTGTTGGAGAGCCCAGGCGTGGGTTTAGACCCCAGAGTTCTCAGTGGAAACCCCCGACAGCTGAGATATCCCTCTGGACCAGTGGTTCCCAACCTTCTGGCCCTTTAAATACAGTTCCTCATGTTGTGACCCCCCAACCATAAAATTATTTTCGTCGCTACTTCATAACTGTAATGTTGCTACTGTTATGAATCGTAATGTAAATATCTGATATGCAGGATGGTCTTAGGCGACCCCTGTGAAAGGGTCGTTTGACCGCCAAAGGGGTCGCGACCCACAGGTTGAGAACCGCTGTATTAAGTGATCCAGTTGCCTGGTTGACATCTTGGAGATAAGCAATGGTGGATTTTTTGTTGTTGCTGGTCCTTGCGGTCTTGGCTTCCAGAGTTATAAAGCAGTGATTCTTTTTCTTTTTTCTTTTAAAGCAGTGATTCTTTTTATATAGCCATATCCTTCCAGCACATTATTCGATTTGAGACATGTTTCAGTATGTTTTTATTTTAGATACTTTTTAAAATATTCTTTTCACCTCCTACTGAGACTACTAAAATACAGGACCTATATGTGTGTTATATAAAATGAAATAGAATTAAATAGATTTTTAGGATATGGTGTCCTTTTACATGGACTAATGTTTGTAAATATGTTTCAAGTTCTGCTTAATTATTTTCTGCTTCTGTCCTTTGACTCTTTATTCTATACTCCTAATATATGAAACTTTCTTTAATATATGTCTCTAAACTTAACATTCCCACATTGAAAAACAAGGCTGGGCCTTCAACACAACAGGAACTAGAATTGTTTCTCTATGTATTAGGAAATATGGCCTGCAATAGTTACTGGGTGTTACTTCTTATAACTTTATTCACCTGTGAGAGACCGATTCTGGTTTGGTTTAAGTATTCACTGAACTATAATGGAAGCGGGGATTCTATGGTTAACCTGGCTTGAATTAGATGCCTACCTTGGACCAGTCATCTATAATAGGGTCATATAAGAAAATGGCTTTTTTCTCATATGCATATCAGAAGTGGGATGCTTAGCAGTTCTTTTTTTTAAAAGAAGAAATAATCACTCTAATACAAAATGGTTTTTCTGTAAGCAGTTCAGACCTCTCTAAAGAGTAAACTAGTAGCTTCTAGTTTGTTAATAAATATTTTCTCTAATGCAAGATACTGAGTTAGAAGCCAGGAGACATAAAGAGAAGTAGAAGGAGTCCTCAGATTACTTAAATTCCAGTGGAAGATGAGAGGTTGTTTATGATAGGTGTAATGGTGCATTTCAGTAAAGATAGCAAAATTTATACTAGACTTAACCGTTGTATTTTCTGCTGTTCCTTTTTATGACCAGTGTGCCCTGCCCCCTCACCATAGCTAGGTCTCTTGTAAATAACTATTATATGTGCCTGGGAGACCTAGAGAGGAGATGGACATTTGAGCACTTGCAAATCTATCATCACTTGCCAAAAAAATAATATGCTTCCTACTAATGCTCTTTTATATTAGGAGAACCTTCTGGTTAAACACAGCAGGTTGATTATATGCCTCTATTGTCTCTTCCTCCCCAGACCCAACTAAAATGATATGTAAAAAAAGAAAAGACTTTATATATCGCAAGGGCAAAGTGCATGGGAGAGGACACAGTAAAGCACAAGAGATTTCAATACATATTTGTAAGGTTAAAGTTGTGGAGAAGTGAGAACTGACTAAGCAAACCAGAGGAAGATATATCCTAAGCATTTGCAGAGAGGAATGTCTAAGAAGTAAACTAGTTTTCCTTGTAAAAATGTCAGAGGTTCGGGAGTTAGAGGCACACAATATGTGTGTGTGTGTGTGTGTGTGTGTGTGTGTGTGAGAGAGAGAGAGAGAGAGAGAGAGAGAGAGAGAGAGAGAGAGAATTAACAGGCTGAAAAGAGGGGGGTTAGTTGACAATCCAAGGGACCTTACGACCCCTCCTCTACTCTACATAGCCATGAAATATAACACATCCTCTGGAACAGCTAAAGAACAAACAAACATGTTCACATTTATTTGAGGAGAAATTAAACCCAAGAGGCTCCTTATTCTTGTCAGGGGAGTCAGGAAAAGGTGTGGCACCAGAATAAAAAAAAGTGGATTCAGTGGAAGTCAATATACTAAACTCCTTCCTCTGCCCTGCTTTCAGAACACTAGTAGCTTTAGTCAAAGTCCTCAGACAAGAAATGGGAAGAGTTTTCTCTGGATAAACAGAATACCCTGGAAAAAAAATACTTTAGATACTACACCCCCATCTTTTAAAATATATATATATATATATATATATATATATATATTTCAGAAAAGAAGGGAGAAGGAGAGAGAGAAACATCAGTGATGAGAAAGAATCATTGATCAGCAGCCTGCTGCACCCCCTGCCTCCTGGGGATCGAGCCCACAACCCAGGCATGTGCCCCGACTGGGAATCAAATCATGTCCTGGTTCACAGGTCGATGCTCAACCACTGAGCCACACCAGCCAGGCTCCACCCCCATCTTTAATGGAAAGGCTAACTTATCTCCCAGTTAACTTTTTAAAAAATCCTCACTTGAGGATACGTTTTTATTGATTTTTAAAGAGAGGTGAAGGGAGAGAGTGAGAGAGAGGGAAGGAGAGAGAAACATTGGATTGGTTGTGTCCTGTATGAGCCCCTTCTGGGGATCAAACCCACAACATAGGTATGCTCTGACCAAGAATTGAACCCTCGACCTTTTAGTGTATGGACAACTCTCCAACTAACTGAGCCACCTGGCCAGGTCATCCAGTTAACTTTTTGTACTCTTATATATGAGTAGACAATGAAGGATTGTCAGACACTTGACAACCATTAAATAAGAGAGGCCAAAGCAATGGGATAAAAAAGGAATGTAGAAGAAACAGACAATGTAGGGAGAAAAAACCCAACTTATACACACACAAACCATATAATAGAGAAGATAAATTGCATCCATGAAACAAGAAAAGCATCTCAGAAAAAGAATGGTCAGAGAACAATCTATATATATAAAAGCCTAAGCAACCGTTACGATGGAATGACCGGAATGACTGGTCGTTATGATGTGCACTCATCGCCAGGGGGCAGATGCTCAACACAGAAGCTGCCCCCAGCCCTCAGGCCCCGATCACTGATGGGGCCTGCTGGCCAACCTCCCAGTTCCTCCCCCTAGCCAGCAGGCCCTTGGGCTGGGCTGGGGAACCGGGGATGGGTGGCGGCATGCGGGCAGTGAGGAAAGGAGAAGGTAGGTAGGCGTGGAGGCAGAGAACCTGATTGGCCCTATCGCCAGCCAGGCCTAGGGACCCCAACGGTGCACAAATTTCGTGCACTAGGCCTCTAGTGAGAAATAATTCTTGGAAAGCCAACATTTAAGATAACTAAAACAAACAAAAGATGTCACTAGGTGAAGAGTAGAAGATCATTAATAAAATTTTCCCAGATCATTAAACTATAATGCAAAGATAAAAAATGTGACACTGTCTGGTTGTCTCCACCCCTAATTTATGACAGGATTAGTTTCTGTACTTCATTTATCAGTTTTCTATCATTGTCTTTAAGGGAAATCTTTTTTCTAAAATAACTTTGTTTCTAATATGTTTTAGGAAAAATATAAACATGATTATGAGTACCTTTTTAAATTTTGTTTAATAGGTTGATTCTTTTTTTAATGCCCTTTAGGAAGTAGGAAGAAAGAGAAGGAACGGCCAGAAATTTCTCCTCCTTCTGATTTTGAGCACACCATCCATGTTGGCTTTGATGCTGTTACTGGAGAATTCACTGTAAGTTTACCTAGTTGGGACTCATTTTTATATCATCACTCAAGCTTTTCCATTAAGTATTAAGTTTGAAGTTAACTTTCCTATCCACATATTAATTATGAATTCTTAGTGCTTTTCTCTTCTTCTAAAAGGATTTGTGGATGGATGTATCCTTTTCCTAGGGAACTGCAACTATTAATTGTAATTATGCAAAACAGATTTAGATAAATAGACCTTTAGAAAACGAGGCTTTTTAGAATTTAGTCAAACCTATAGTTAATATAGATTGATTTATGTATTTCATCATTCACCTCTGGAAATTGATTTTATTAGAGCAACTCTAAACAGCTAATTCCTGACTGCCTTGTTTTTAGGGCATGCCAGAACAGTGGGCTCGATTATTACAGACTTCCAATATCACCAAACTAGAGCAAAAGAAGAATCCTCAGGCTGTGCTGGATGTCTTAAAGTTCTATGACTCCAACACAGTGAAGCAGAAATATCTGAGCTTTACTCCTCCAGGTAAGCTATCAATTCTAATTCACATGAGATTGCAGAGTTGTGAAACTCTTCAAAATAAAAAGATTGCTTATGAAAAAAAAAACAACCCACCTAAGCTGTAGTTTTTGTCTCCACTTTTCCCTTTGCATATACCTACCTTTTATTTATTTATTTATTTTTATTTCAGAGAGGAAGGTAGAGGGAGAGAGAGATAGAAACATCAATGATAAAAGAGAATCATTGATTGGCTGCCTCCTGCACATCCCACACTGAGGATCGAGCCTGCAACCCGGGCATACGCCCTGACCAGGATTTGACCAGAATTTGAACCGTTACCTCCTGGTTTGTAGGTCGATACTCAACCACTGAGTATCGAGTTTATAAAAGCTAGATCTGGCTGGGCTAGATCTAACTTTTATAAACTGACTGGAACAGCTCTTATGCATAATCTCTTAGCTTTGACAAAAGTGGATATTTTGGCCTTTTGTTTATTTGTTTTTCTCTTTACTTCTTTTGAATGACTTCCAGCAATAGAAGGGAAAAATGCTGATTTATAGTTCATACTAGAAATATATTTATTGCTAGTGGGACAGGAGAAGGGTTGTATTACTATATAAATGCACAGACTTTGAGGTAAAAAATGTTTAAGTCCACTCAAAAATTGAAACATCAAATGTACAAAAAAAAGCATTAGACTAAAAGAAGTTATTCCTCAAAATTGAAATGTCATCAGGCAAGACTAAAATAATAGTAGATTTTAAAAAATAGTTTGTTTGAATCAGTATCGGAATAAAGTTCATACATTGTAGTTGATTGCTATATCTCTTGAATCTTTTTTGATATTTAGGCTTCCCCTCCCTCATTCTGATTCTCATGGTCTCTTTTCCTTGTAATTTATTTGTTAAACAAACAAGATCATTTGTCTTGTTTCCCTAGTATGGATTGTACTAATTATATCCCAAGGTGTCATTTAATGTGTTTCTCTGTCCTCTGAAGTCATACGTGTAGTTTTTAAAAACAATGTGATAGAGCTGAAATCATATAGTATTAATTGTATTTAATTTGATTGCATCATTGCAGAAATAGAGACCACTTGGCAAATGATTTTAATTTTTTTTTACTTAGTCTAGTACATCCTTAGCAAAAGGTTAGACTTGTTTCTGAACTTTTCTGTCAACTAGTAAGTCTGTGTAAATTAGTAATCTTTTTTAAAATCATGTTTGACCAGAAAATTACATATTTCATAGATATTATATATGCATCTTAAAAAGTAAACCAAAATTTACCCTTCTAAATTTCAGAATGAGTATTTTATTTTATTTTATTTTATTTATTTTTTAATACATTTTTGTGGATTTCAGAGAGGAATGGAGAGGGAGAGAGAGAGAAACATCAATGATGAGAGAGAATCATTGATCGGCTGCCTCCTGCACGCCCTCTACTGGGGATCGAGCCCACAACCGGGCATGTGCCCTTGACTGGAATCGAACCAAGGACCCTTCAGTCCGCAGGCCAATGCTCTATTCATTGAGCCAAACTGGCTAGGGCCAGAATGAGTATTTTAATATTTAATCTTTATGAATTGGTTTTGCCCTCAGGGATATGCTTTCATACTCATCACAATTTATATCAGGCATTGCCCTTTGCACATTTTGTCTGCATGGTTGGGTGCTTTAAGTTCCTCAATAGGCAATTTTCTGGAGACAGTATCATTGTGAATAAGCTTCTATTTTATTTAATAAATACAGGTTGACAGGTATAGTTTCAAATAAATTTTAATAACTTTATTAAGGTATAATTTACATGCTATAAAATTCACCCACTTAAAGGATACAGTTCAATGATTTTAGTAAATTTACATTAAGACTGGAGATTTGTCGACTGAATCTTACATAAATTCTTGTTTGAATACAGATATTGTCAGTTTTCTCAAGACTTAATTCAATTTAAAATCAGTCCCAACATTTTACTTGCTCTGCTTTCTATTATCTTTTATTTTTTAAGCGTTTTATTTTTTGAAATGTTAACTTAGCATTATTTTCTGTTTCATATTCAGAGAAAGATGGCTTCGCTTCTGGAACACCAGCAGTGAGTTAATATGCTATTTCTTATAGCTCTTGTTATAATTTAAGTTTCCCCAAACAAATTTCAGTTTTTATTTTGCTTTCTAAAATAAATTATAGCCATTAGAAATAAATAACTACTTAATATATGTTTTAGCTAGCCACTTAATTAGTTGAGGAAGCCATGTTAAACCAATAGAATATCCTTGATATGATACTCAAACTGCTAAAACTTATTATGATCGAGAGCAGTTTAGCTACTTTTGGTAATGTTTCTGTACATAGACATGAATACAAAGGACTGCTAGCTTTTTCCTCTGGCACCATTCTACTGAATATAGCCTGTGGAAACATACTGAACAACAGGGAAGCCTGTCAGTCTTCAGAGTTGACTGAAACTTTGTAAGTTATCATGCAAGCACAGTTACCTCCTGCAGAGTCACTGTTTATTTTCAATTCCTCAATTAGAGGAAACAGTCTCCTGGGGTTAATATGAAGGTTAACTGGGGTAACATGTACCTATCTAGCACACACCTGGCACATAATCTCTGTGTAAAGGTTAATACCTTCCTCTCTTGCTTCATTCGCCATCATTTTTTTCTGGTGAATGTAGCTGTTTAAATGACTGAAAATGAATCTGACTTACACAAAGCCTAGAGGATTCTTATTTTTGGTCTTAACAAATAAAGTGATTGATTCCTAAAGGGTTTGTTAAAGGGTATAAAATTCTCTATATAAAAGGTATACATTCTCTTTTAAGAATACTTGATATTTATCACATACATTTATTTCATAAACTTACTTTACTTACAGAATTGCCTTCATGTTTTAAGTGATTAAATTAGAGTAAATGAGGATTTACTGTTTTGAAATGAGCTATTAAAATAAATATTTTTAAAAATATGTTAAAAGAGATTCATATTTTAACATATTGTTATATTTGACATGTCTTCCTTACCTTTGCTCGTTGATAAATACAGTTGAATACCAAGGGATCAGAAACATCAGCAGTAGTAGCAGAGGAAGATGATGATGATGAAGAGGCTGCTCCTCCTGTGATTGCCCCACGACCTGATCATACAAAATCAGTGAGTGTCTTATTAGTGAATTGGGCTGTGTATGTGTGTTTTAAAAAGCAGTCTGTATTTGACTTCCATTGATCAATTTTATAAAGCCCTCATGCTTAAAATGTTTTAGTGTGGGGAAATTTGACTAGGAGATCTTTACCTAAAGACCACTCATCAAAAAACTAGCTAGCTCTATATATATATATATTTAGTGATTTCAGAGAGGAAGGGAGAGAGATAGAAACATTGATGAGAGAGAATCATTGATTGGCTGCCTCCTACACCCCCCCTACTGGGGATCAAGCCCACAACCCAGGTACGTGCCCTTGACCGAAATCGAACCTGGGACCCTTCAGTCCATAGGCCGACACTCTATCCACTTAGCCAAACCGGCTAGGGCAAAAAACTAGCTTTTTTGAAAATTAAAATCAAATGAGTTCTTTAAAATACAAATACTTATTGTTTTTTATTTTTTATTGAATTTATTGGGGTGACATTGGTTAATAAAATTACATATTTTATCTCCCATTTTACAATCCTCTCAAAGCCTAATGTCATTCAAGGGGCTTCTAAGAGTAAATTCCTAAACAGATATAGGAGAACTTTAACAATAATGACCTTAGGTAGAGAGAAAAGGAGTCCTGTCCCTCTCCCTGTACTAATACAAGTAAAGTAGGGGAAGGTGCTGTACACGGCATCAGGGAGTGGTAGTACACTTGGCAGGTAAAGCTCTGAGGACTGCCAGTGCATCCTGGTCTAATGATTGAGGGCTCTATTTTCTTTATATCCTAGAACTGGCTGTTGGAAATGAAAGGATAGAAATCATATTTGTGCAAAAATTTGGGGGATATTAATAGTTATTATAACATCAAGGTTTCTATTATTTTGTTTTTTATTTCTCTTTTGTGGTAAAGACATGAATTTAAACTTTTTGCTTCATTACTAGCGTATCATTTTATTTTATTTTTTGTTAATCCTCACCCAAAGATATTTTTCCATTGATTTTTTTTTTTTTTTTGAGGGAGTGGAAGGGAGGGGGAGAGACAGAGAGAATCGATGGATGTGGTAGAGACACATTGATTAGTTGCCTCCTACACGTGCCCCAACCAGGGCTGGGGATTGAGTCTGCAACCTAGGTATGTGCCCTTGACCAGAATCGAACCCAGGACCCTTCAGTCCACTGGCCGATGCTCTATTCACTAAGCCAAACTGCCTAGGGCTCTCGCATATCATTTGAGATCTGGTTACTCTTAAATTTCATTCAAGGATCTGCTCTTTTGCTAGAAAAATTTAAAAGAAAGACATGATGTACGAAGTAAAAATGTTTCACATTTATTCTTAGTTACAAGTCGGGTTTTTTTCTACAAATCTTTTTTAAAGACAGATCTGAAAATATTATTCTCATTCTTTTTTTTTTCCTATATCAAAGAAATTTAATTTTTAATTAAAATTCTTGACACAAGGAAACTGCCAGTCCTAGATGGCCTCACTGGTGATTTTATCATCCACTAAAGCATAAGTAATGTTAGCTATACATAGACTCCTCCACAGCACAGGATGGGACACATCCTGTCTTGTTCCATGAGGCAGGATTGCCTTGATACCATAATTGAAGAAGACTGTGATGGAAAAAGAAAACTATAGATTAACACCCTCCAGAATATAGCTGTAAAAATCCTTTGTAGCAAATTGAATTTAGTGATGTAAAAAGATAATACATCATGAACAAATTTGGTTTAACGTGAAAAAATCAATGATGTAATATTGACGTAATAACAAAAACCATGAGGTCATTTCAAAAAGATACCAAAAAAAGGGGCATTTGACAAAATTCCATACCCATTCTTGATAGAAATACTCTTTACAAACTGAGAAAAAAAGAAAACTTCCTCAGTCTGCTAAAGAGCATGATTGGATACTTTTCCCCTAATATCAATTATAAGGTGGGATTTTTGTGTTCATCTCTTTTGTTTTTGTTTTGTTTTTAAAATAACCTTTATTGCCCTGGCCAGTTTGGCTCAGTGGATAGAGTGTTGGCCTGTGGACTGAAGGATTCTGGGTTCAATTCCAGTCAAGGGCATGTACCTTGGTTGCAGGCTTGATCCTCAGTCCTGGTCTGGAGGCAACCAATCGATGTGTCTCTTTCACATTGATGTTTCTCTCTCTGTCTCTCCCTCAACCTTCCACTGTCTCTAAAAACCAATGGAAAAATATCCTCGGGTGAGGATTATCCATAAATAACAATAAAACACCCTTAATTGCTAAAGTAATACTCTGCATTTTAAAAAATTAGGAAACAGTGAAAAGGAAAAATAAAACATGTCACATTTTCACTGCCTAGAAAAGATATACTTTTGTGTGTGTTCGTGCACAAGTTTGCATGCATGTGCCGGAAGCCGATCCACGCTTGCTGCTTGACACAGTCGCTGCAGGGAAGAAACATCTGCACCTATTCTCATTCTTTAGAACACTGGAGACAACTTAGTTTTGGTTAAAAATCAAAAAAGTGAATAGTGTGCCGGTAAAAATACATAAAAACATTTTCCCTCAAGTCTCAGTAATTAACTGTCTCTTTGCAGATTTATACACGGTCTGTAATTGACCCTATTCCTGCACCAGTTGGTGATTCTAATGTTGATGGTGGTGCCAAGTCTTCTGACAAACAGAAAAAGAAGACCAAAATGACAGATGAAGAAATTATGGAGAAATTAAGTATGTATTTCCTACATTTTACATTATTATGAAATTGTTGACAGCTCTTGAAACATTTGGCCCAGATGGATATGTATGTATGTATGTATGTATGTATGTATGTATTTTTAAACGCTCCAAATAGCTGTTTATTTAATTTATTTTTTTAAATCCTCACCTGAGGATATTTTCCCATTGATTTTTAGAAAGAGTGGAAGGGAGAGGGAGAGACAGAGAGAAACACCGATGTGAGAGAGAGACATCGATTGGTTGCCTCTCAGATGTCCCCCGACCAGGGCCAGGAGTCTGCAACTGAGGTACGTGCCCTTGACCGGAATTGAACCTGGTACCTTTCAGTCTGCAGGCTGATGCTCTATCCACTGAGCCAAACCAGCTAGGGCTGGCCCAGATGGACTTTAATTTATACCCTATATTTTAGCTTAAGACATAAAGAATAAATTGTTGACTTCTAGGAACAACTTCAATTAAAATCTGAAAAAGCTCCCAAAATATTCTTCTTTGATTATTTATTATTATGTGTTGACTAGTGAGCAACTTCTCTCCAGTAGTTTAGTACCTTTGGAGCAACACTTTTTCCCAAAAGGCCAAATCTAAGATTCACAGTTGGAAACCTTATCAAAGGAAGTTTGTATATATTTATACATACCTATAGCTTCTCAGTATGAGAATATAAAATGACCATAAGAACTAAACAAAGTGGCCTTCCTGTATGGATATATTTGTAAACAGAAAATGGATTTTTTTTTCATCCATCAACTATCATTGGCCTGGATCAAGCATTGGAAATAATTTACATAGTGCCAGGAAGAGAGTAATGATAATGTCTGATTTGCAGGTCTACAGCAACTATAGTTATAATGAACACCTACATGGAGGGATTAAGAAAAAACACTATAATTATAGTGGCTGTAGACTTGTGGGTTATATGTGAGTTTCCTTGCTATAGTCCTGTTTCCTTTTACCTTGAGCAAGTGAAAAAAATTTTTAATATATTTTTATTGATCTCAGAGAGGAAGGGGGAGAGAGAGAGAGATAGAAACATCAATGATGAAAGAGAATCATTGATCGGCTACCTCCTGCACATCCCCTACTGGGGATCGAGCCTGCAACTCAGGCATGTGCCCTTTACCAGAATTGAACCTGGAACCCTTCAGTCCTCAGGCCAGCACATTATCCACTGAGCCAAACCAGCTAGGGCAAGCAAGTGAAAATTTGGTTTTCTCATGTTTTCACTTACTGGTAATAAAAATATAAGTTATAGTTTTATGTCCAACAGCCTAGTTCTAAAACCTTTTTCTTAGTTGTAACTTTGTGACCTTTCCTAAAACAGATGTGTGCTTAGCTCATATTAGAGTAGTTTTTATACTGATAAGTAGTTTTCTAAATACATTGTAAGATCAAAGATATATTTGTATAATCAGAAAAGCCAATTAGGGTTATTCATTTGGATATTATTTATATATTTAAGTTTTTTTTAGTGTTTGTGGTTGAAACACAGTATTTTGAGATTTAATGTAATGTTTGAAAACCACTATTCTAAAATCAATGGAGTTTATTAAAAGGAATAATGACATCAGAATTAATTTACAATTTAAAAGTGCTTGACTGAGCTTAAAATTTTTTGTTGTTTTTGTTTAAAATAGGAACTATTGTGAGCATAGGTGACCCTAAGAAAAAATATACAAGATACGAAAAAATTGGGCAGGGGTAAGTATTTGTGACTGTATTATCACTATATTCAATACTTACTAGAGGTACAGCATGCTATCTCTTTTGCTTGCTGACATTGAGCACTTATAATATTCTCTGAGTGATGTCTTTAGATTTGTGTAAATAAGTAATGTATTTCTTTTTAGATGCTATGAAAAAACTATTATTTAGCAACAACTGTACATTGTTTTGTGTGGTTTTTTTTCTTTTTATTGATTTTAGAGAGAGGGAAGAGGGAAAAAGAAACAAACATCAATTTGTTGTTCCACTTATTTATGCATTTATTGGTTGATTCTTGTATGTACTCTACTCAAATTGAACCCCCAACCTTGGCATATGAGGATGATGCTCTAATCAAGTGAGCTACCTAGCTAGGGCATGAGTATACATTGTTTCTTCTTAAATGGTATTTCCCATTGGTAATAAGAGATTAGATGGGTGGAAAAATTATCCTTCAAATATATTTAAAAGATTGTAGGAACATTTACTACAATATTATAGGCAATAAAAACATACATTTTCATTACATCTATTCACTATCTTTGAATCTACTGATTATTTGATTTTGTCCAGTAATTTGTATTTTTAAACTATATTAACTAAACACTTTTCCTGTTGCTTAGGAACAGATGAACATCTGGAATTTTTAATGTTACTAATCTCTGGAAAATGTTCTGTGAATTTAGAAAGAGAGCTTAACGTTATTTTTGAAAGTTTCCTTATGAATTTCTTTTTAAAAACTAAATTTAGCCCTATCCGGCTTGGCTCAGTGGATAAAGCGTCAGCCTGCGGACTGAAGGGTCCCAGGTTCAATTCCGGTCAAGGGCACATGCCTGGGTTGCGGGCTCCATCCCCAGTGTGGGGTGTGCAGGAGGCAGCCGATCAGTGGTTGTTCTCTCTCATCATTGATGTTTCTGTCTCTCTCTCCTTCTCCCTTTCTCTCTGAAATCAATAAAGAAATATATTTAAAATAAATAAATAAATAAAAATAAAATAAAAACTAAATTTAATTGCAGCACTGGTTTTAATAACAAAAATTAAGAATCACATTTTAAGTATAATAATGGATAAATTGTAATACTAGTAAATGGAATGATACAGGTTGGAGCAAACGTAGGTTTATAGGTGTTTGTATGGAAAAAAACAATAACTAATAAATAATAATACAAGAATGAACTGTGTTTCGGTTACTCACAACTGTAAACCTACTTTTGCCCCACCTTGTATATGTAATAATTATAAGTGAACAATAATGATATCTAACAAAAAGCAAAGGGGGAAAAAAGACCAAGAAAGAATAAAATCTATCTATTTCGATGACCATCCCAAATTCAATGTTGAATTATAAGAGAAAATTGCAGAAAAAATACATAAAGTTAAATCATTTTTATGAAGTTTAAGAATTATGTTAACCTTGGCCCATGTAGCTTGATTGAGCATTGTCCTATGCACTGAAGGGTTGCTGGTTCGATTCCTAGTCAGGGCACATGCCCAGGTTTCAGGTTCAATCCCCAGTTGGGGTGCATGCTGGAGGCAGCTGATTGATGTTTCTCTCTCACATAGATGTTTCTCTCTCCTCTCTCTGTCATTCTCTCTCTCCATCCCACCCCTTTTCCTTCCTCTCTCTAACATCAATTTTAATTTTATAATATATTTTTAAAAGTATGTTAAATATATTCTGTAGAGATACATATCTATGTTCTTTGTAGATAAAGTATAAAGAAATGCATGGAACTGACATACATCAAATACAAAATGAACAAATGCACATTACTTTTGGGAGGAAAGAGGATGCCTTTGGAAAGGGCTCACAAAAACCTTCAGATTTATTTGTAGTTCTTTGTTGTTGTTTAAACATATTTTTATTAATTTCAGAGAGGGAGTGGGGGGAAGAGAGAGAGATAGAAACATCAGTGATGAGAGAAAATCTTTGATCGGCTGCCTCCTGCATACCCCCTACTGAAGGTCAAGCTCACAACCTGGTCATATGCTCTTACCTGGAATTGAACCCTGACCTCCAGGTTCATAGGTCGATGCTCAGCCACTGAGCCAAGCAGGCTGGGTTAGTTCTTTGTTTTTTAATTAGGGAAGTGGATCCATGGGTATATGTTGCTTTTTTTCCCCCCCTTTATCTTTTTTCTCCATTTTTGTAGATATGAAATTAGTGACAAATTTCTAACCTATGTTTTGGCCACAGGGATTGCTTCTTTTTCTTATTTTTCCCCCTTTTTATTTTTACTTTTGTTTTACTGTATTTTTATTTTCTTTTTACTCTTGTTAAAGATGTTATTAAGTCTTAAATGTTTAATCCTTTTTCAGTTCTAAGTATAAAGCCTTTGGATGTTATAAATCGTAGTGATTTAGAAACCTTAAATCTGGTTGTGTTTTTTTCCTCCTAGGGCTTCTGGTACAGTTTTCACTGCTACTGATGTGGCATTGGGACAGGAGGTAGCTACTTTTTCATTGTTCTGGGTGTTACCATTAGGTTTTAGTACAGGAGGAAACTGGATGAACCTGTGACTAATCAATAAAAATCTTTTTCAGTTGGATATGTTGAAAGAATTATTCTACATACTTTTATTTTCTGTGTAATTTTATAGCACTTTATTAAGGGGGGAGCAATTAATGCATTGTTTCATAAATAAGAAAATATTTAAAAAATTATTTTCCCAGCTTGGAATGAGCTGACCTTGGGTTGGTTAATCAGCTTTAAGAGAAATCTAAAAACATCTGGGCTCTATGTATTACAAAGCTTTGTGCATAGGCAGTGTGGAAATAAAAGTACTACCTAATTATAAATTATAATTATAATAACTGTAATTATTATAATTTCATTATATAACATACTAGTATACAATAAATTAAATTATTAACTGATTGGTATTTGCAATTTTGTTAGAGAATTAGGAAACTTCTAATTTTTTAAAAATTCTATTGCCATTATAGGTTGCTATCAAACAGATTAATTTACAGAAACAGCCAAAGAAGGAATTGATCATTAATGAGATTCTGGTGATGAAAGAATTAAAGAATCCCAACATAGTTAACTTCTTGGACAGGTAAATATGAATATTTCTTAAGCATTGGGACAAAAATGTGGAAATTTTAAGTCTCATGGTTTTGGGGGTTAGTCACTTTAGTGAAACCACAGTAGAATGCCAATGCTGAAAAGTAAGCTTGAAGGAGGAGGAGGTAAAAATAGCACATTTGCAGGTTAACATAGATATTACTTAGCAAGTGAGAGAAGGCAGTTAAATGAAAGACATTGCTGCTGGCGTTAATATTAATTATAAATGTTCAGAAGCAGAAACATTAAGAGAAGGTGATTCATATCTTGACCAACAGAGGTGACAGGCCACATAGTTTTTAAACTTTTAGGTGAATTTTTATTTCAAATGCTTTTATGAGCAAATAGTATGTCTCTCAAAACCTCATTTAATTTAGGAATTGATGTTTTAAAAACATATCTTAAAACTATTGTGCATTTTTTATTTTATTATTATTTTGTTGTTGTGAATCCTCACCTGAGAATATTTTTTCCATTGCTTTTTAGAGAAAATGGATGGGAGGGGAGAAGAGGGAGGGAGGAAAAGAGAGAGAAACATTTATGTGAGAGAGACACATCTATTGGTTGCCTCCGACACATGCCCCAGCCAGGGCCAGGGATTGAACCTGCAACTCAGGTACATGCCCTTGACCAGGAACTGAACCCACAACCCTTGGGTGCGTAGGCTGACGTTCTAATTATTGAGCAATAGCCAGTCAGGGCATAGCTATTATGTGTTTTTAAAAGCAGTTACATATATGTGAATGTAAGAAGAGTAATAGAAAAGTAATGGAAATTATAGTAGTGATTATATTGGAAATAGGGAATTATAGGTGATTTTCTTATAATGATAACTCATTTTTTAGACTTTAGCCATAGTAATGAGGAATATGTTCATAGAAATAAACTTACCAGATACATTTAAACATTGTATTTTAAGTTGGTATATCATGGTGGTTAAGAAAAGCCATAAGCTTTCCGGACCTGGTGGAGCAGAAGATGCCATCATGGGAGTTGACATCTGCCACAACAAAAACCAAAGGTTTGGTGCAAGGAGCCCAAGAGCCAGAACATCTACTCAAGGCTGTTGATCAAGCTGTACAGGTTTCTGGCCAGAAAAACCAACTCCACCTTCAACCAAATGGTGCTGAAGAGGTTATTCATGAGTCCACCAACTGGCCACCTGGGTCCCTTTCCCGAATGATCCAGAAGAGGAAGCTTCCCGGCCAGAGGACATACCACTGTGGTTATAGGGACTATAACTGATGACATAAATGTCCAGGAGGTGCCCAATCTGAAGGTTGTGTGCACTTCGTGTGAACAGCCGTCCCCTGAGCCACATCCTCAAGGCTGGGGGCTAGATCCACACCTTCAAGCAGCTGGACCTGGGCTCCCCCAAGGGCTGTGGCTCGATGTTGCTTTCTGGTCCTCGCAAGGACTGAGACGTATACAGGCATTTGGCCAGGCTCCTGGAACCTCCCAGTCACACCAAACCCTGTGTACCATCCAAGGGCCAGAAGTTTGAGCATGCAAGAGGCTGATGGTCCAGCCCCAGCTACAAAAACTAACCAGATCCTATCTAGTTATTAAAAAGATTTTTGGGGAGGAACTAAGATGGCGGCATAGGTAAACACCTGAACTTGCTGCCTTACACAACCATATCAAAATTACAACTAAAAGACAAAACAGATATCATCCAGAACCACGGGAAGGCTGGCTGAGTTGAATTTATACAACTAGAAGGACAGAGAAAAGCGCACTGAAACTGGGAGGAGGTACAGAAGTGCAGAAGTATGGAGGCGCACACGAAACAGGCTGGCAACTGGGTACACTGTTGTCTTTCTCAGTCGGGAGGGAGATACAAGCTCCCGACTGCTCTGAACTCCAGTTCCGGGTGAGACTCTGGGGACCCGGACTCATTCGGGGGAAAACTGGGCGTGGCATCGGGCCGGAACAAGAAGGCGGCTTTCTCTCAGAGGTGCTTGCAGCAATCATTGTTCCTGCACAGGGCCGCGGGACACAGAGACCCAGGGACCTTTCGGGGCAGGGATGACGGGCAGCCATTGCTGTTTGCTCTACCCTGTGGTGATTCCCTGAGACCCTGCCCCACCCAATTTACAACCCCACCCAAGCTGTGCGCAGCAACTTTTGCATATGAAAACCTGGCCTTTTGCAATCTAAAACCTAACAAACTGCAGCTGGGTCAGAGAGCCCCTGAGCTTCCAAAAGAAGGCCCAAGGCTCTACACCAGCCTGCATTGCTTCCCACTGGGCCTCATCTAGGCACCTCCAAACCCCATATAAAGAGGAGGTATCTACAGATCTCTCTGTAGCTCCTGTTGGGTGGCCTCAGGCAGTGGCTGACTTTGCACCTCCTTGGAGATCCAAGAGCCACTATACCCAGTGGTCAGAGTGAGACCATACCAGAGTACAACTCTTCACATCCATAAGGGACACACTCAGGGCAGACTCAGTGAGCACCAAAGCCCCACTGAAGCAAGTCCTGCCCCATAAGGGTGTCTCCTGCACAGCAGCTCTTCCATTGTAGATACAGCTGGTCCTCACAGCCAATTGGCCTGGAGGTCAATTCCTCCCAGTGATACCAACAACAATCAAGGCTTAACTACAACAAGACTGTGCACACAGCCCACAAAGGGATGCACCAAGAGTGTCCACCTCAGGTAATTAGGGAGGCTGAGCCACTGGACCCTATAGGACACCTAGCACACAAAGCCACTCTATCAACACAGGGAAGCAGCCAAAATGCGGAGACAAAGAAACATGTCACAAATGAAAGAAATGGAGGAAAGCAAACAACTGGATATAGAGTTCAAAACCACGGTTATAAGGTTACTCAAGAATCTTCTAGAAACCTCCTAGAAATTTAGTGCGATCCTCAAGGGTATGAAAAAGGACCAATTAAAAATTAAGCATACACTGACTGAAATAAAGAATAATATACAGTGATCCAACAGCAGACTAGAGGATCCCAAGAATCAAGTCAAAGAGTTGAAATACGAAGAAGCAAAAAACACCCAACCGGAAAATCAAAAAGAAAAAAGAATCCAAAAATATGAAGATAGTGTAAGGAGCCTCTCGGACAACTTCAAGCATACCAACATCCGAATTATGGGGGTGCCAGAAGAAAAGAGAGAACAAGATATTGAAAACCTATTTGAAGAAATAATGACAGAAAATTTCCCCTACCTGGTGAGAGAAATAGGCTTACAAGTCCAGGAAGCCCAGAGAACCCCAAACAAAAGGAATCCAAAGAGGACCACACCACGACACATCATAATTAAAATGCCAAGGGCAAAAGACAGAATCTTAAAAGCAGCAAGAGGAAAACAGTTAGTTACTTACAAGGGAGTACCCATACGACTGTCATTTGATTTCTTAACAGAAACTATGCAGGCCAGAAGGGAGTGGCAAGAAATATTCAAAGTGATGAATAGCAAGAACCTACAACCAAGATTACTCTACCCAGCAAAGCTATCATTTAGAATTGAAGGTCAGATAAAGAGCTTCACAGATAAGAAAAAGCTAAAGGAGTTCACCACCACCAAACCAGTATGAAGGGTATTCTTTAAGAAGAGGAAGAAGAAGAAAAAGGTAAAGATAAAAATTATGAACAGCATGCCCTAACCGGTTTGGCTCAGTGGATAGAGTGTCAGCCTGCAGACTAAAGGTCCCAGGTTCTATTCCAGTCAAGGGCATGTTCCTTGGTTGCGGGCACATCCCCAGTAGGAGGTGTGCAGGAGGCAGCTAATCGATGTTTCTCTCTCATCGATGTTTCTAACTCTCCCTTTCCCTTCCTCTCTGTAAAAAATCAATAAAATATATTTTTAAAAAAATTATGAACAACAAAGTGACAACAAATACATATCTATCAACAAGTGAATCTAAAAATCAAGTGAATAAAAAATCTGATGAACAGAATAAACTGGTGAATATAATAGAATCAGGGGCTTAGAAAGGGAGTGGACTGACAATTCTCAGGGGGAAGGGAGTGTAGGGTGTGGGAAGAGACTGGACAAAAATCGTACACCTATGGACGAGGACGGGGCGGGGGGTAAGGTCATGGAGTGGGGTGGGAACCGGGTGTAGGAGAGCTATGGGGGGTGGGGTGGAAGAGGAACAACTGTAATAATTTGAACAATAAAGATTTATTTAAAAAAATATAAAAATAAAAAAAGAAAAGCCATAAGCTTTGCAGCCACTTCATACTTGGCTTCAGATTCTGGTTTTGTCACTTACTAGCTGTGTTACCTTAGATGAGTTACTTAACCTCTCCAAGCTTCTGTCTGTTCATCTGTCAAACAGGATGAATAAGTCTACCTATGCACTCAAGTTACAATTGTGGTCAAACTTTAATGTGACTCAGGAAAACCATAATGACCCTCAGTTATTTTTCTGTGCTGTTACATAGCAGCTTTCCAGTTGTCTTCCTACCTCTCAAAGCTGTCAGCTTTCTAATTTTGTTATGAAGGTGCCTGAACTTTGAATTCTTCAACATTCAGGAGTGCCATGTGTTTAGAAAATATAAGAATGTGAGTGTATTGTGTGTGTGTGTTTTTTAGTTTCCTGGTGGGAGACGAATTGTTTGTAGTGATGGAGTACCTTGCTGGGGGATCACTTACTGATGTTGTAACAGAAACCTGCATGGATGAGGCTCAGATTGCTGCTGTGTGCAGAGAGGTGAGTTTGCTGCCATTTTGATAAGTTATGGTGATGTGCGGTTAGCAGGAGATGAAAAAAGGAAAAGTTTTTCCACACAGGTAAATCTTATTGAGTGTAATCCTTTCTCTGTACACATTCTCTACATGTTTTTTTCCATACCATTTCATTCTACTTGAGAGTTTCAGCCCTTCATGTGTAAGATAATTCTGCAATGAAGCATGGACCTTTGAAGAGTGAAACTCACAGGTGAATTTCAGTGGGATCATCATTATAATTCATCATCCAAACAGGATGCTTTTGAGACATGTATGTCATTAAAAATACACCACTCACCCTGGCCAAGTGTGGCTCAGTTGGTTGGAGGAGCCCATGCACTGTATGGTGGCAGATTCCATTCCTGGTCAGGGCAGATACCCATGTTTCTGGTTTGATCCCCAGTCCAGGTATGCATGGGAGGTGGCCTGTCGATGGTTCTCTCTCAAATCAATGTTTCTCTCTTTCTCTTTATAAAAATCAATTTTAAAAAAATACACCACTCAACAGAGGAAACAAACCCTCCTTCAGGCAAAGCAGTACATATGTTCACCTTAAGTGTTAATACATCTGCTTCTGGCTTTATTAATCTTATTGATAGTAAAGAAACTGGTTGTTCCTTGATATTTATTAATGAACAAGAGGCCCAATGCACAAATATTCATGCAAGAGTAGACCTTCCTTGCCCCGGTTGCTGGCACCAGCTTTTTTCCAGCCGCCAGCAGGCACCCGGGACCCGGGCTTCCCTCGCAGCCCCTGCTTTTTTGGAAGGATATCTGGTCTAATTAGCATATTACACTTTTATTATTATAGATTACTAGACCTACTGTCTGATTTTAAATCATAAATTCTGCCAAATTGCCTAAGTTAACTCAAAACAGGAGCCTTCCTTCTACCAGCTAACCTTTCCTACAGATGAGACTTGGGTTAATGATTTGCTTATTGTCACTGAAACTGTGATACTACTTTTGAATATCATAGGAATCATTATTTTAATGGACAAAATTGTAAAAGTTCTTAAGACCATTGTGTTTTTAAGGGTTTTTTTTATGCTCACCCAAGGATATATTTTACTGATTATTTAGAGAGAGGGGGAGGGAGGGGAGAGAGGGAGGGAGAGAGAGAGAGAGAGAGAGAGAGAGAGAGAGAGAGAGAAAGAGAAACATAGATGTGCCAGAGAAACATCGATAGGTTGCCTGATGTATGCGTATCCCAACCTATGCACACCCCAACAGGGGATCAAACCTACAACCTAGGTATGTGCCCTGACCAGGAATCAAACCCACACTCCAACCAATCGAGCCACACCAGCTAGGGCTTCTTTGAAAATTTTAATTGTTCTCCATGTAAGGGGCGGGTAGCTTCTTTGGTTGTTTTAGTAGGGAAGGAAGTAAGAATTTTTTAATGAATATGATAGTTTAATAGCATATCTCTAAACAAAAAAACGTTGGTTATATAAAAGCTGATAAAAACTTAAGAATTTATACTTAATTTTTTCCTAATAGTTTTTCATAATTGATATACTATAAAAGTTATTTTAGGAGTTCCTTTAATTGTGACAAGTTTATTTCTATTTGTACAAGTATTTTTCTGGGAATTTCTCATTTTCAGGAATCTGCTTAAATGCTTGGTAAATGTAGTGTAATAATACACATAGTTTATCTATTTTTTCCTTGAATAAATAGTACAAGATTTTCACCCTGACTGGTGTAGTTCAGTTGGTTAGAGTGTCGTCCCATACACTGAAAAGTCGGGGGTTCAATTTCCGGTCAGGGCACATTCCTAGATTATGGGTTTGATCCCTGGTCGGGGCACCTGTGTGAGGCAACTGATTGATGTCTCTCTCTCTCTTACATCAATGTTTCTCCCTCTCTCTGTCTCTCTCTCCCCCTAAAAAACAATTAAAATTATTTATTTATTTATTTATTTATTTATTTTTTTAAAGTATATTTTTATTGATTTCAGAAAGGAAGGGAGAGGGAGGGAGAGATAGAAGCATCAATAATGAGAGAGAATCATTTATCAGCTGCCTCCTGCACTCCCTCTACTGGGGATTGAGCCTGTAATCTGGGCATAAGCCCTGACAGGGAATTGAACAGGTGACCTCCTGGTGCATAGGGTGATGCTCAACCAATTAGGCCACATTGACTGGACTCTGATCTCATTCTTGTGTTTAAGGAAGCAGGGAGAAATTTTTTCTCCCTTTGGACTCATTCTGCTTTCTGAAACATTAGCAGAAGAAGAAAGTTATTCCTTTATCATTGGTGTCTAGGTTGTGGATATTAGCTTTATGTAAAATTCACCATAGAAGAAATGAAGAAAACATCTTACATCACATTGACGAACAGCTAAATGGAACCATACCAGCCATAATCTTACCCACTTTTCATGGCACATTGATTAGACTTGAATATCTGAGATTTATGTGGGAATAATCACAATTTTATCCTTTACTATTGAAGTGATTTCTAAAGAGCCTTGTGCATGTTTGCAGGTGCTGTATACCTTTAAGCACTTAAACCTGAAAAGGCCTAGAAATGATATAGACTCACCTATCTATATATATAAAAAGCCAGCAACTGTAATGGCCATAACGACCCTAATGACCTGTCGCTATGATGCCCACTGTGGCCAGTGAACCAGCCTGATCAGGGGGTGAAGCCGGCTGGCCAACCTCCTGGCCTCTCCCCACTGCCGGTCCGCCCCTGATCGGATTCTCCCACCCCAATCA
>NW_005871062.1:28603-43928 GCF_000147115.1 Myotis lucifugus
CTGGCCCCACCCAATCGGGCAGGGCCAGCCAGCCAACCGGCCCATGGCCCTCCCCCAGGCCACTGGCCCCCCCATCAGCAACCCTCATCCCATTAAGGGGCGGTGCCCACCAGCCAGTCACCTGCAGCCCCTTCCGCCAGTTACCCGGCCCTGATTGGGCCTGATCGGGGCAGGCCGGCTGGCCAACCTCCCACCATCTCCTCCTTACAGCCTGATCTGACCAGACCCCACCCATGCACGAATTCGTGCACTAGGCCTCTAGTCATTTTATAAATGAAAATACTGAACACACAATGATAGGACTAGATAAGACATCATTTAATAATTGTTTCTGGGTAAGACCAGTGGGTGGGAGATAATGGATCTAATTAATTGTCTTATTTTTATAACTTTGCACATAAAAGGATGTTTTTTTCTTTATAAATACAAGTATTGCAGTGTCTTCTGCTGGATACTAGAAGCGATGCCCAGGCCATAAGTACTGTATGTAAACCTTCCTTAGACTTTTCAGAGACTGTTTTATTAATTGCTTTTATTCTTCTGTTCAGTGTTTACAGGCATTGGAGTTTTTACATGCTAATCAAGTGATCCACAGAGACATCAAAAGTGACAATGTGCTTTTGGGGATGGAAGGATCAGTTAAACTTAGTGAGTAACAAATGAACAAATAACATTTATTTGCTATTTATTATAATTTTTGCCTTTTATTTAAATAAAAACCTCTTATGCTATTAATATTGTTATGACTTAATAGATGGAGAGGGAGGGAGAATAGTGGTAAAGAATATGGACTCTCAATAGGACAGCCTGTGTTTAAATAGCAGAGCTGCTATACTTGCTCAATAATTTTAGGTGAGTTACTTAATCTCTTCATGTTTTTCTCATTTATATAATATGGAAAATAATAATATCTATCTCAAAGAATTCTTCTGGAGATTAAAACACTAAGGAACAGTACCTAGGACTATCATAATGTTGGTGCTATCTTCCAAAGATGAACTTGAATTTGTTTCTGCTGTCTTTTTTTTTTTTTTTAATTTAAGAGGAAGAGAGGGAAAGAGAGATAGAACATCAATGATGAGAGAGAATCATTGATTGGCTGCCTCCTTCACGCCCCCTACTGGTAATCCAGCCTTCAACCCAGGCATGTGCCTTGACGGGGATCCAACTATGACCTCCTGGTTCATAGGTTGACGCTCAACCCCTAAGCCACATCAGCTGGGCTCTGCTATCTTTTAGGTCATGCTGTTCCACTTTCATTGGATTTGGCAATGTGGCCTAATCATTTGAAGGCCTATGTGACCCTGACCTTGGAAATGATAAGGGAAAAAAACTCTTATAACCCTCTTTTCCTATATATTTCCTGTATCAGGCATGGTAGAGTCATGGGGGGAAAAAATCATAGGTTCTTTTTCCTCTGCTAGTTATAATGTCTCACTTCCAACCATGCCCTCTGTAGGATTTAAGAACTTCTTTTTTCTTTTCTTTTTTTTAATAAAAAGGAACTTCTACTGAGGTTTCTCCAACTATGCAAAACTCAAGGCATTTCTTGGATCAAGAAACCAAAAACTTTTTCTTCTGTTCTGCTCGAGTTTCGCTGCTTTTTCAGCATCTCCTTAAGATACATCCTTTAAAAATTATTCAACCACAAGAAAAGGGGTCTGGGTTCTATCAGATGGTCAGAATATAAAGTTACTAACCTTCATCTTAGTGGGCAGGTTAAAAATGGACAGTTTCATACATTTTTAGTGAATACATATGTAAACTGAATTGGACTTTTTCAGATAATACTTAATCCTAGCTCTTCTGCTTACTAGATGAATAATCTTGGGTAAGTTATCTAAAAATATATGTGTCTGTTTCCCCATTTGTAAAATGAGAATAATAGTAATGTACCTGTCTAATAGAGTTATCGTGAGGTTTAGATATGTTAATTCTTATAAGGTATTGGGAACAATATCTTTTTTTATAAGCTCTCATTTTAGCCATGGATAGTATGATTTGACCTAACAATTGTTCTTTCAGGATTCACTCCTATAGAATTACTAAACATATGCACAATTACAAAGATGTTCTCTGCAGCATTGTAAGGAAAACCAAAATATGTTAAATGTCTAGTGGTACAGGAATGGTTAAATGTTATGATTTTTTTATATTCTTTTGTTTTTGTATATTCTTTAGTATTGTATAGTTATAATAATGAGGTAGTTCAGTGTATTAATATGGAAAGATCTCTAAAAATTGTTTTTTAAAAGTTTACAAAATATCTTAATTAGATAGAATGAATCAAGTGGTTCATAGATATTATTTGTATGTATGTAAATGCATAACAAAAAGTCTAAAGTTTACATTTATATTCAACTATAGTAATATTTTAAAAATTAAATAAAGAATAAACAAATATAAAAGCTCTGGAAATAATTTTTTAGAGGAGGAAAAAAGTAAAGATTGCAAACATAAACATTAACAGTAGTTACATATGGAACAGAATGGGAGAGAGGAAAAAATTCTAGATTCTCATCCTGACTTTGCCACTAAACTAGGCATTCTACTCTTCAGTTATTATAAAACTAGAGGACCGGTGCATAAAATTCATGTACGGGGGTGGTTCCCTCAGCCCGGCCTGCGCTTTCTCACAGTTCCGGACCCCTCGCTCCTTACCGCTCGCCTGCTCACTGCTCCTTACCACTCGTCTCTCTGCTCCTTAGCACTGCCTTGGAGGCAGGAGAGGCTCCCACCACCACTGCTGCGCTCACCAGCCATGAGCCCAGCTTGTGGCTGAGTGGTGCTCCCCCTGTGGGAGTGCACTGACCACCAGGGGGCAGCTCCTGCGTTGTGCATCTGCCCCCTGGTGGTCAGTACACATCATAGCGACTGGTCGTTCTGGTCATTCCACTGTAATGGTCACTTAGGTTTTTAAATATATACTAGAGGCCCGGTGCACAAAAATTTGTGCACTCGGGGGGAGGGGGTCCCTCAGCCCGGCCTGTGCCCCTCTCGCAGTCTGGGACCCTCGGGGGTGACCACTTGCTGGCTTAGGCCTGCTCCCCGGGGGATTGGGCCTAAGATGGCAATCAGACATCCCTCTGGCAGCCCGGCAGCCCTTGGGGAATGTCCACTTGCCCGTGGGGAGCAGACCTAAGCTGCAGTCAGACATCCTTAGCGCTGCTGAGGAGGCAGGAGAGGCTCCCACCACCACTGCTGTACTGGCAGCCATCAGCCTGGCTTGTGGCTGATCAGAGCTCCCCCCTGTGAGAGCACACTGACCACCAGAGGGCAGCTCCTGCATTGAGCGTCTGCCCCCTGGTGGTCAGTGTGTGTCATAGTGACCAGTCATTCCCAGTCTTTCTGCTGTTAGGGTCAGTTTGCATATTACCCTTTTACTATATAGGATAGAGGCCTGGTGCACGGGTGGGGGCCGGCTGGTTTGCCCTGAAGGGTGATCCGGATCAGGGTGGGGGTCCCGCTTGGGTGCCTGGCCAGCCTGGGTGAGGGGATGATGGCTGTTTGCAGCTGGCCACACCCCCTTTAGGGTGGGGGTCCCCACTGGGGTTCCTGGCCAGCCTGGATGACAGGCTGATGGCTGTTTGCAGCAGGTCACACCACCTTCGGGGTGGGGGTCCCCACTGGGGTGCCTGGCCAGTCTGGGTGAGGGGCTGAGGGCCGTTTTCAGGCTGGCGGGCGACTGAAGCTCCCAGCCTCTCTTTTTTTTTCTTTTTTTTTTATTCTGGGATTTATTTACCTTCTATAGCTGTCACTGGAGCTGAGAGCCGGCTCCAGCTCTGAGGCCTGGCTCCAGCTCTGAGGCCATGGCTGGCTGAAAGCAGGTATCTGGGTTTGTTTAGCTTCTATAATTGAAACTCTGTTGCCATCACTGGCGCTCTAAGCTCTGAGGCCCCGACTGGCTGAAAGCAGGTATCTGGGGTTTGTTTAGCTTCTATAATTGAAACATTGTTGCTTTCGGGCTCAGAGCCGGGCCGCAGCAGGCGGAGAACCTTGGCTTCCTCCATCACTGGAGCAAGCAAGCCTCATGTTCACTTCAGATGCGTGGCTGCCGGCCGCCATCTTTGTTGGCAGTTAATTTGCATATCCTGCTGATTAGCCAATGGGAAGCGTAGTGGATGTATGGTCAATTACCATGTTTGTCTATTATTAGATAGGATATAGACTAGAGGTCCAGTACATGAAATTCATGCACGGGATCGGGGGTTCCCTCAGCCTGGCCTGCACCCTCTCCAATCTGGGACCCCTTGGGGGATGTCCAACTGCTGGTTTAGGCCCGACCCCCAGCAATCTGGACTGCTGGCTCCTAACCACTCACCTGCCTGCCTGATAGCCCCTAACTGCTCTGCATGCCTGCCTGATAGCCCCAAAACCCTCTGCCTGCCTGATGCCCCTAACTGCTCTCCTGTCTGCCTGACTCCCCTAACTGCTCTCCCCTGCCGACCTGATCTCCCTTACTGCTCTCCCCTGCCGGCCTGATCCCCCTAACTGCTTTCCCCTGCCAGCCTGGTCACCCTAACTGCTCTCCCTTGCCAGCCTGATGGCCCCTAACTGCTCTCCCCTGCCGGCCTGATCACCCCTAACCGCCTCTGCCTCAGCCCCACCACTGTGGCTTTGTCCGGAAGACATCGGTCTACCCGGTCTAATTAGCATATTACCCTTTTATTAATATAGATAAGGAGGTGGGAGTATTGCTGGTGAGCACATTGTAGGTACAGTTATAGTTAAACATGCTCTTTTTCTAGACTCTGCTATCAGCTGTATAGTTACTAGCTTCTGTTTGTTTTCATCAAAAGTAGTTATCATTTCCTGACCTTTGCCTGTGACTTTTTCTTCTTGACCTTTTTCAACTTTATTAAAATCTTTAGGGCAGAATTAATTTTTTCATTGAATTTATTGGAGTGACATTGCTTAATAAATTATATAGGTTTCAGGGGTACAATTCTATAATACATCATCTGTACATTGTATTGTTTGTTACCATCCCAAGTCAAGTCTCTTTCCATCACCATTTATTCCCCCCCTTATTCTCTTCTACCTGTCCCCACCCCCCTTTTTCTCTGGTTAGAATTAATTATTTAGAATAAAAGACCTCCTGATAATTTGTCCTCTGCTTGTGGCAAGTTAAAGTGAAAAAGTGAAAGTATGTAACATCATCAAAATATTTGTAAACCCATCCTAGTGGCTTTATTAATACAGTCTTAAAAAACAAGTGGGTGAGTAGTCAAATGTAATTAATTAAGTTATCTGCCCTGGCCGGTTCAATTCCCAGTTAAGGACATGTACCTGGGTTGCAGGCTCGGTCCCTGGTAGGGGACATGCAGGAAGCAGCCAGTTGATGCTATGCTTTCACATCAATCCTCTTCCTCTCCCTCTCCCTCTCTTATGTCATCTAAAGTGAATCTTTAGAAAAAACCATCCATGGACACCATTAACTTCAGATGTTTTGTTTTGTTTTATAGCTGACTTTGGTTTCTGTGCCCAGATCACCCCTGAGCAGAGCAAGCGAAGTACCATGGTTGGCACACCATACTGGATGGCACCGGAGGTGGTTACACGGAAAGCTTATGGCCCTAAGGTGGACATATGGTCTCTGGGTATCATGGCTATTGAAATGGTAGAAGGAGAGCCTCCATACCTCAATGAAAATCCCTTGAGGGTAAGACAAACACCAGCCTTATTTTAAGAAAAATACTTTTATTTAAAACATTTAGGTAGTACCTGCTTGTTCCAGGCACTGGCCAAGAATTTAGGATGCAAAGTTGATAAAACCTAGTTGTTTCCTTCACTCGGCATCTAAAAAATCATTTGCTTCTGGGTTGAGTTGAATGCGTTAGGTAGAGTTTGTAGATTTTTAGTAAGTTGAATGCTTTAATTTTGTATATAAGTAAGAATTTCCTCACTTTTCTACAGAGTTAAGAGTCCCTAGACATACCCTTCAGGTTATCAACTTTGAACCTTGGCCTCTGGTACCCCTAGGTACAGAGAAGAGGAAAGCAAGATCACATCTGTGAGAAAGCTGTGTAGATGGCAATGTTAAAGCCTGTATTCAAACAAAAGAGTGAGGGCCCTGAGATACAGATGAGGTCAGTAGACTTTAAACAAATATTCAGCAGCTGAGGGTGGAGAGTTTCGGGGTTCCTTCCTTCCTACCTCCCTCCCTCCCTGCCTGCCTGCCTTTCTTTATTTTTTTCTTCTACTTTTAAATCACCATATATGGCTCAATATCATAGCACTTTACACCTACAAGAATGACTATAATAAAAAAGTTGAAGAATAATAAGTGTTGGTGAGAATGTGGAGAAATTGGAACCCTTATACTTTGCTAGTGGAAAGGTAAATGGTGCATGTAGCTCTTTGAAAAAGTTCCTCTAAAAGTTAACATTGAGTAACATATAACCCAGCAATTCTAGTGCTGTGTATATTCCCAAGAGAATTAAAAGCTTACATCCACTCAAAAACTTGTACACAAATGTTGATAGCAGCATTCTTATGAGCCAAAAGGTAGAAACAGCCCAAATGTCTATCACCTGATGAATGAATAAACAAAAGTGGTATATGCATATAATGGAATATATTTTAGTCATAATAAAGGAATGAAATACAGATACATAAACATTGAACCTTGAAAGCATTATGCTATATGAAAGAAGTCGAACACAAAGATCATATATTGTATGATTCCATTTACATTCGATTCTTATTCATGGTGGTTAGATTCTACAAAGCCGCAAACACTGAATAATGAAAGCGAAACCATTGCTTCTAGGGGAAATACAGGGTTAGGTTCCTAAAGCCTCTGGTCACAACATTTTGATATACAGCTAATCAACTGATTGATATACAGCCTTGCCTTTATGTGTGTTTCTGTTTAAAGACACTCTATTTAACAATTGTTGATTGAATAACATTGAACTCATGGCCAACAGCACTATAACTCATGCCTGAATGAAGATTATCAAAGATGTATATTCTCCACAAGGCACATCACAGCCTTCTTGCACTTAGGTACACTAGACAGCTCTTCAGCACTGTGCTTCTCACCTCTGCACATATCCATTAATGATCACAAAAGCACTGAGAGTATTGATTTTGGAGTTGCAAATAAACTTTAGTGAGTAAGTGAATTTGCATGTGTGGAATCTGCACATAATGGGGATTGACTGCATACATTTTATAGATTTCTGTAGAGACAAGAAATTAGTGGTTTCTGGGGACTGAGGAAAGGAGGGAAGAAACCTTTGCAGAGACAAGGTTTGAGGTTTGTGGAAAATCTCCATTGAGCATTCAACAGAGATTGGCACACCTGTATGAGTACTCTGCCCAGGGCCGGGGATATAGCCATCTGCTAAGATTGGAGAGGATGGTGCCCACTGCTCTCATAGGGCTGGGAATAGTGCCTGCTTCTGTCAGCAATAGTAAACCTTGTAAGAGTAAACCTTATATTTCACAGGATGTTGAGTAGAGGACTCAACAGTCTTGCCTCAGTGATAGGAAATAGTTACCCTAGACCCGTGGTCGGCAAACTGCGGCTCGCGAGCCACATGCGGCTCTTTGGCCCCTTGAGTGTGGCTCTTCCTAAGCCTTAGGAGTACCCTAATTAAGTTAATAACAATGTACCTACCTATATAGTTTAAGTTTAAAAAATTTGGCTCTCAAAAGAAATTTCAATCATTGTACTGTTGATATTTGGCTCTGTTGACTAATGAGTTTGCCGACCACGGCCCTAGACTATATGCTGCTGTAGTCTAACAAATCTTATTCTAAAACAAGACCCAAAGGTATCTGTTCCAAAGTAACTGTGTCCCAGGACAAAGCTCAAGAATATTTATGAGTCCAGATATATCTGGCACCCAAATACCCAGTCAAAGTTTACCAGACAGGCAAAAGAGCAGGAAAATTATAACCCATATGAGGAGAAAAACTGACCCAGAACTGATACAGATAAAAGAATTGGCACAAAAGGGCATTAAAACAATTTTTATAACTGCATTCCAGATGTTAAGTAGAGACATTTGGAAGGTACTTTTTAAATTTATTGATTTTTTTTGAGAGAGCAATTTGTTGTCCACTTATTTATGCATTCATTGGTTGATTCTTGTATGTGCTCTGACTGGGGATCAAACCTTGGCAAATTGGGACAGTGCTCTACTGAGTTACCCAGCCTGGACTTAGAAGTACATTTTTTAAAAAAATTAAACTTACAGATACAGACTACAGTGTTTGAGATTGGATCAATGGCAGATTATACATTGTAGGTAAGTGATTGATAGTAATAGAAACTATCCAAGGGAAACATAGGGACAGAAATGAATTTTTTAAAAAAAATGAAATAGCATCAGTGAGCTGTGAGACAACTTCAGGTGTAATAGAAGTTTTGAAAGAAAGAAAAAAATTCTACAACAAATATCTTTTAAAAACCAAGGCGAAATGAAGATTTTGTGAAATGTACAAACATTGAAAGAATTTATCACCAGCAGATATACACTAAAAGAAATATTAAAGGAAGCTCAGCAGCCCTCACTGGTTTGGCTTAGTGGCTAGAGCGTTGGCCTGCGGACTGAAGGGTCCCAGGTTTGATTCCGGTCAAGGGCATGTACCTTGGTTGTGGGCACATCCCCAGTAGGGAGTGTGCAGGAGGCAGCTGATCGATGTTTCTAACTCTCTATCCCTCTCCCTTCCTCTCTGTAAAAATCAATAAAATATATTTTGAAATAAATAAATAAATAAATAAATAAATAAAGGAAGCTCAGCAGAAAGAACATGTTAATGTGGCTTCATACAAAGAAATGAAGAACACTAGAAATAGTAACTTAATTGGTAAATGTATAAGATTTTCTTATATAAGTATCTTTAAAAGATAAAACTGTTTAAAAATAATACTGATGGGGGTAGAAAAAGAACATGTATAAGTAAAATGACAATGCCGAGGGGGAGAACTGAAGTGGTATAATGTTATGATTGTGATTATTGAAAGGTGTATGCTATATAAACCCTTAAACAAACATTAAAATAATGAAAGAAAGGGTTACACCTACTAAACCTCAACCAGGAAGTTAAAATGGAATCATAACACTGGCCCGCCCCACTCGCGGGGATGGCCGAGGAATTGTGCTGCAACTCCCTGCACTCCTGCAAGTGGGGTGCTGTGAGCCTATGTACCACCGCCACGCCTGCCTGGGCCCTAGGGCCTGAGGGCAGGTGCCATCAGAACACTGTGCACTGGAGTGTAAATTCACAGAGAAACATGAATAGATAACAACAGAAAATGGTATTGGAACTGTGGGAATCAGCATTTTTGCACAGGAAGCTTTGGGAGATGTTTACTGTAGTCTGCCTGAAATTGGGACAGAATTGAACAAAAAAGATGAGTTTGGTGCTTTGAAAAATTGCAGAAAATCCAGGACTTGTCAACAGATCTTGTTATGAAGACGGTTGGCTGATCAAGATGACACTGACTAATCCTTCAGAACTAGATGGACTAGTGAGTGAAGAAGCATATGAGAAGTACATAAAATCTAAGGAGTGAAAATGGAACCTCCTAAACAAAGTAGATGAAACAACTTAATCTGGCATAGTTGTCTTAAATTAGTGGTGGATAGAAGATTTAAAATAGCAACTTTTAGTAATACCAATGGAAAAAGAAACTTCAACAATGCTATTGGAAGAAAATTCCCCTTAACTTTCTAATGATTGCAGATAAACACAATATGCATATTTTCACAACACCCTATGATTTTTAGGTAGACTACGGTTATGATATTCAGAATTTCTGAAATTATAAAAAGTATGTAATTCAAGGATAACATTGTTATATTAGGCCTTACATAATATTATTACTTACTTATATCTGTCTCTGGATTTGGTTCAAAATTATTAATCTTTCCATTGGAAATAATTAGCAGTGGAGAAAAGTTTTTGTTGTTAGTGTCAGATAATGAACAATATCTAAATTTTGCAATATACTGTGTTTGCTGGTGCTATTTTTATACAGTGAAGTGGCAACCTTGAAGGAAAACAAAGTTTAACAATAAAACATTCAACTTCTTGCCCTGGCCAGTTTGGCTCAGTGCTTACAGCGTCAGCTCGAGGATGAAAGAGTTGCAGGTTCAATCCCCAGGCATGAATGGGAAGCAACCAATTGATATGTCTTTCTCACATTGATGTTTCTCTCTCTCTCTCCAACTCCCCCCTCTCTTCCATTCTCTAAAAATCAATGGAAAAAATATCCTCACCCCTCAGGGATAAAAAATAATAATAAAACATTCAACTTTTGTTTTAATAAATAAATAAATGACATTGAGTTAAAGCCATACTGATGGGAGCATCTCAAAGAGGCACAGGAGCCAAACTGAAACAGCTCTAGTGGCCAAGGTGCAAAAATTTGAACAAAGTAGTATGGGATTATAACCCAAATTGTAATATGTGTGAGCCCATGCTGATAGAAATAAAGTGATTAAATAAATAAACAAGGCAGAAGAGACATCTCCCATGCAGAAGAATTCCAAATATTTAAGGAGATGTTCCACCCTGAAGGACGTGAGGCATAACTCCCACTTCTTAAGTGTAGGCTGCACATAGTGACTTCCTTCCAAAGAACACAGTATGGAAAGGGGAGAAAAAAGTAACTTTACAGGAGAGAAACCTGACAAACACTACCTCAGCCAGGTGACGAGGTGAACATGAACAGTCGTCAGTCCTGTTGATAGTATGTACCTTTAATATTGATGCAATGAAAATGCACTCGTAACTCTGTTATCTTCTCTCCCAAACCCATAATCTCTAACCATGAGAAAAACATCAAATCCAAGGACAGCCTACACTCTAATACCTGATCAGTACTCCTTCAAACTGCCAGCGTCATCCAAAGGAAAGGAAAGTCTGAGAAATTGTCACAGCCAGGAGGACCCTACAGAAAAGTGACAAGAACAGAAATAGAGTGGAAGAGTGAATGAAACCTAGTGTGAATGCTGGAAGCACTAGGGGCCCCATAAGTGATGCCAGTCAGCAGGGATATATCCTTTTCTTCCACCATATTTAGCTGCATAGGTACAGGCAAGGAGTAGGCAGAGTTTTAACTGTATTTAGCCACTGAGTGCTATAAAGTGCACGAGGGTCAAAAAAGTGATTATGTGGAAAGAATGATGGACACTGGAAGACCAGAAGGATTTATTCGGGTCCAGTGGAGTCTAAGGTTCACTGGCGTGAGGATAATAAGAGTGAAAAGATAGGAGGTGGAGTGCAATGGAGATTTAAGAGTTGCAGTTATTGATACTCCTAAGATAACCATGGTGTGTGTGGCTGACGTAGGCTAAAGGACAAGAGCATCAGAAAAGAGACCGGGTGATTGTAACCAGCATCTTTATAGCTATTGGAATTGTCGTGAATTATGAATAATGTTAGACTTGATAACAGCATTTTATAGATGTTTGAAGCAAAGAATGTTAGAAGTTTGAAAACCCTGGAGTTATAGAGGAGGGTGATAGCGGCCTCAAAAAGAGGCTATAAGGAGCCAAAAGAACACTCCATCCTCAGGGCCATGCAAAGGTGTGTGAGAGGAAAAGCTACCACTAGAGAATGCTGCGGATGAGGCAGATTCCTCATGGGAGAGCCAGGCCTCAGTAAGTTAAGGAATATGTTTGAGGAGGGGATGGGAAGTGCATATGAAAATAATTAAGGCTAGAAAGAAGGTGCAGAGGCACATTGGTGTTAGAATGGAGAGGCTGAGGGAATGATTGGGAGTCATGGGTAGCTTATAATCACTAACATAAATGAAGATAGAGTGTAATAAGGTTCATCCCAAAGTAGAGAAGGTTAAGTGTTTGGTTAAGTACTTATTTTTATAGAGTTCCCTATTAATCCCTTCCAGTGGAAGAGTTGAAGCTCACAACAGTCATATGACCTTAACTTGAGATTGCTATCTCAAGGATAATTTCTTACAATGAAAATTTTTTAAAAAAATATTTTTATTGAGTTCAGAGAGGATGGGAGGGAAGGAGAGAGAGACAGAGAGAAAGAGAAATATTAATGATGAGAGATTCATTGATTGGCTGTCTCCTGCATGTCCCTCATTGGGGAACAAGCCTACAACCCGGGCAAGTGTCCTGATTGAGAATCAAACCGTGATCTCCTGGTTCATGGGTTGACGCTCAAATACTGAGCCACGCCACCAGTCAGGCACAATGAAATTTTTTAGTGAAAGTTTTGGGAGAAATGTCATGTAAAGAGAGATCTTAAGTAACAGGGAAATGAGCACATTCGTATACTGATGGTACAAGTGTCAGTTGGTATCTTTTTTTGATGGCAGAAACTTTAAATGAGGCTATATGTTCACTTTTTTATACAGTGTATTTATACATTATCAACATCCCTCACCAAGCTTACATTTTTTAACTATTTTTGTTTTTATTTTATTTATTATTATTATTATTATTATTATTATTATTATTTAATAGATTTTAGAGAGAGGACGGGAGAGAGAGAGAGAAACATTGATCAGTTGCCTCTGTGCACTTGCCCTGACAAGGGATGGAACCCGAGACCTGGTATGTGCCCTGATCTGGAATTGAACCTGCCACCTTTTTGTGTATAGGATGATGCTCCAACCAACTGAGTCACACTGGCCAGGACAAGCTTACATTTCTTAACAATCAGTGAACCTACATTGACACATTATTATCATCCGGAGTCCATAGTTTACATTAGGGTTCATGCTTGGGGTGGTGTACATTCTCTGGGTTTAGAAACAAATGTATAATGAATAGCATGTGTCCATCATTTAGTATACAGAGTATTTTCACTGTCTTAAAAATCCTCTGTGCTCTCTCTGCCTCTTCATCTACAGCTATGTAGATATAACTCGTTGTGTTGTTTTTTTTTTAAAAAAAAAAAAGGTTTTAATAAACTACATTGTTTTGAAATGTAATGTGACTTGAATAAAGCTTGAGAAAGGTAAATGGGATACTGTATGTTAATGGTAGGATTGTGGTCATTTTTTTTTTATGCCCTTACATATTATATTTCTTTTTTTAAAAATTGCCCTAACCGGTTTGGCTCAGTGGATAGAGTGTCGGCCTGCGGACTGAAGGGTCCCGGGTTCGATTCTGGTCAAGGGCATGTACCTTGGTTGCGGGCACATCCCCAGTGGGAGGTGTGTAGGAGGCAGCTGATCGATGTTTCTCTCTCATCAATGTTTCTAACTCTCTATCCCTCTCCCTTCCTCTCTGTAGAATATCAATAGAATATATATTTAAAAATATATATATTTTTTTTTATGGATTTCAGAGAGGAAGGAAGAGGAAGAGAGAGATAGAAACATCAGTGATGAGAGAGAATCATTGATTGGCTACCTCCTGCACGCCCCCTACTGGGGATCAAGCTCGCAACCCTGGCATGTGCCCTTGACCGGAATCAAACCCGGGACCCTTCAGTCCTCAGGCTAACGTTCTATCCACTGAGCCAAACCAGCTACGGCCATATAATATTTCTTTTATCAATGTGTATTGTATTGTATTGTATTGTATTGTATTGTATTGTATTGTATTGTATTGTATTGTATTGTATTGTATTGTATTGTATTTATAACCTAGGTTCGATTCCGGTCAAGGGCACATGCCTTGGCTGTGGGCTTGATCCCCAGTGGGGGGCGTGCAGGAAGCAGCCGATCAATGATTCTCTCTCATCATTGATGTTTCTATCTCTCTCCTTCTCCCTTCCTCTCTGAAATCAATAAATATATTTTAAAAAATAAAATAAAGGAAAAATAATCCATGTGGATAGAAATAATACTAACCTCATTTTAGTATTTATGGTGATTATCTTTACAGAAGTAAAAGATCCATAAACTTTATATCAAGTGCTTTCTCACTTTGTTGAGTTACTACCTTAAGAATATAAAAGATGTTCTTTTTTTTTAGGCCTTGTACCTGATAGCAACTAATGGAACTCCAGAACTTCAGAACCCAGAGAAACTTTCCCCAATATTTCGGGATTTCTTAAATCGATGTTTGGAGATGGATGTGGAGAAAAGGGGGTCAGCCAAAGAATTGTTACAGGTGAATTTGGAAATGATAATATTTTTGGGAAAAGTTGGCTTTTTTGAGTAACAAACAGAAAGTTTACATAGGTCTATTAGCTACATTTCACTGCTCATTCATCACTAGAAGTATGGCAGCTGCCGCAGTTTAAGATTTTATTTGCTGGAAATAAAATGTCCATCTATAATAATAAAAGCGTAATATGCAAATCAGCCAAATGACAGAATAGCAGAACAACTGTCCAGACCACCTTCCGGACTACCATGCTATGACATGCACTGGTGCCAGGCCAGCCAAGGCGGGTGCGATGCAATTGGTTGGGGGGTCCCACCATTGCCCCACCATTGCCCCGTAGAGGGAGGCCCAGGCCACCCAGCCGGTGGCGCTATGTCGGGTGGGTGGGGCCTCCCTCTGCTGGGTGATCGATGGGGGGGCTGTGATTAATCGCCCCATAGAGGGAGGCCCAGGCCACTAGCCAGCGATGCTGTGGCCAGTGTGCGGGGCCAGCCAATGATTGCCCCGCAGGCCAGCCAAGTGATCGCACCCCATGCCTGTCACCCACAGAGGGAGGTGACCAGTGGCAGGGGAGGGGGGGCAGTGCCACACAGATGGCAAGCAGTGGCAGCGGCGGGGGCGGGGCCAGCTGCTAGCAGCCCAGGGAAGGAAAGTCCGATAGGCCCTGATCACCGGCCAGGCCTAGGGACCCTACCCGAGGGGTCCCAGATTGGGAGAGGGAGAGGGTACAGGCTGGGCTGAGGGACACCACCACCACCACCACCACCACCACCACCCCCTCCGTGCATGAATTTCGTGCACCGGGCCTCTAGTTATATTATAATAAGCATATGAGTTTTTGCATGTTATTAATTTTCAGGCCAGTTCTTTGCTAGCATGAGTATCTGGGGACATTTAACTGAGATTTTATAATATCAGAAAAACTAAAGACTATGCTTTCAACTATAAAAGCAATGTATTGGTTATGCTGATTTTATGCAGGGATGAAATATGTGTTTATTAAATAAATTATGGTCCATTAAAATCTTTGAGTCTAATTGAAAGGAAATATTTAGCTTCTAAACTGGTGACATTTATACTTTTTTTTTCTCCCTAATTTCTGGCAGCATCCCTTCCTGAAACTGGCCAAACCATTATCTAGCTTGACACCACTGATTATGGCAGCTAAAGAAGCAATGAAGAGTAATCGTTAACATCATTGCCGTGGCCTCATATTCTTTATCCATTTTCTAAAAGAAGTCTTTTAATATATGAAAATTATACTCTTCTGG
>NW_005871062.1:44028-59524 GCF_000147115.1 Myotis lucifugus
TATCATGCTAGAGATTTGCCTTTTATTTTGCTGAGTTCATTGTAATAGATCACATTCATTGTCCCTTTGGGGGTATTTTCAGTACTTGAATAGTAGATTCGAGTTTTTCAGAGTATTTGTTTCATCTGCTAGCTTCTTTTCTCTCTTTGTAGCTTTCTTTTTCCTTGACTTGCTCCTTTTGAGTTGCTTTGAGAAGTTTTTCTTAGGCCTAAATTTGAGGCAAGTTTGATAGAAATTATGTAGCTCCTTATATTGGCAAAGGAGCTTGATATGGTTTAACTTTGTATAGAAGTTAGAACCAGCTATTGTACATGTAATATTTCAGTTCAGAATTTGAACTGGGGGAAGGGAAGAAAAGTATGTGATTTTTACCTTTTTTAACAAATGTGAAAGTCAGTTTTAGAAATTTCATGGTAGTGAAATGTTTGGCATTTGTTACATGTATAGAGAGAAGACTAATAATCTATATTTATAACTAAATCATTGAGACAGAAAAAGAATCCCATTGACTCTCCATCTTTACAGTTGTTTCCTTTTTGACTGTTTCCTCTTCAGCTATGGCTTCTGGAATCAGAGTGATTTGTTCTTGTTCCAACTTTTGTTAGTGCCGCTACTTTCCCCTTCCCCTATTTCCCCTTCCCCTATTTCCCCTTCATTTTGGAAATAAGTTTCTGTATATGTTGTAATTTTAGTTTGTTTTTTTAATTAACCCTCTGTCACCCTACTGCCCCCCCCCCCATGGTAAATACTGTAATAACCATTGACTTTTCAAATTAAGATTAACTCTTTTTTTCAGTTTAAAGGAGAAAAATATTTGGAGCTAGTAGAGACAAAGTGAGAGACTTGAACCTTGGTGAGCTCTAAAATAACTAGCTGAGATTATATTGATGAAAGAGAATTGTCAGTACATAGAGATGGAACTACTGACCAGTAAACTACAGATTTGTTATAAACATTGTTCCCAAACCATTACCAACATTGTACTATCTGAGAACTTAAGTGATAAAGTACTTCTTGATAAATTCATGGATCATTTAAGATGTTGAGTTACTTTGGATTTTTTTCAAATAAGGAAATAATATTCATGTAAAAAACTGGAGAAAGGAAGAAAAATGAAATGTTCTTGTTGATAGCAATACCTTTTTTTTTAATTTTAAAGATTTTAAAAGGTCTGTGACCTGTAGCATTAATTATTAGAGTGCCCTCTCTCCCTTCTCCCCTCTCTGTCTCTTCTTCCTCTCCTCTTCCTCTCATTTTTTTTTCAATTGTTTTGCATTTGGATGCAGTATTGTCCCTTCTGGCATGCCAAGAGCCACATAAAAGAGAAACATCTGTGATTTGGTTCTGGAACATGGGAATGTTCCTACCATTCTCCTGATTAAGTTCATACCTACTTGCCATTGTGTAATAGTACAAATCATGAATAAAAATGATTTTGATGTTTTGGAGTACATTAGGGGGGAACTAATACCATTTTATTTCCTATCATTTCCATCATCTGTGTATAAGATATAGGTATAAGGATAGAAATGGCTGTTCTTTATTGATAGCACAGGAAGGTTTTTTTTAAAAAAAGATAAAATAGTTTATGAGACTTTTATCTAGAGCACTTAATGGTCTCTGCTTTTAATTTGATTTTTGATTTCATATTTCTCTGGATTATATTGGCCTTCTATAGTTACTATTAAATTACAGAAACAAGCCAGTTTACTTCTGGTGGAAAGCTACATTGCCTTTGAATTCCAGATTTGAACATTCTTTGTAAATAGTCTGGATGGATTATGGTGAAGAAGATGCTACCAATGAAAACCAACTCGATGAGACTGATCATCATGACCACTCTAGATGGCACTTCCACACATAAGTCGTAAAGACCATATTCATTGAATACAGTGCCAATGCCCCATTTTTATTCCGATGACTCAACAAAGGTCTTTTCAATTTATAGGAGCAGTTTGGGATTTGTATTTTACAACTTTTGATGGTTACCTGCATGTCCATTGCTGGCAACGGACTTTGTCATTAAAACCTGACTCCTAGGTTAAGGGAGCTACACTGTGGTTTATTCTTTACTTACTTGGATAAACTAACTTGTAATAGAAATATACTTTGGTTAATTTTGAAATGTGTCATTTTTAAACAGAATAATCTTAAAAGCAATATGGAATTGTGATTTATTAGTTATAAATTAAAATGTTTAGATCTTGTTGAAAGAAAAATTATATCTGAATCAAGGTTCATGTTTTCTAAATACTGCCTTTTGTTCTCAACCATTTTGTCATCACTTTAGAAAGAAAATTCCCATCAAAATCTAAAAGTTACTTTAGTCTTCATGTTACTAGGACGGTATTACTATTGTACTTATTTATTCTATTTTAGACTCTAGCATTCTTAAAGTTTCCTTCTCCTTTTGATCCTTTTGCTGCTTTGGAGGACAGTTAAAACTGGGACACCATGAAAATATTGAGTATTTCATCCTACCTAGAATAGTAAACGAGTAGAGTAATTGTGATAGCATCAGGAGTCAAGACTAACACAACTCTCTCTTCATGTGTTGACTGCCTGGCACACAATATAAATTGTCTCTCCTTCCATATATAAATATGAAGCTGCTTATCTAGTTACCACCAGTCCTAAATGAACCTGTGCCTTTAATAAGCAATTTAAAACCTATGAGTATTTCTTTTAAGGCTCACATAAGCACATTGGTTTAAATATACTGTATTCTAGCCAGAATAATATTAGATCTGATCAAGCAGTAGCTATAATTAGAAAAAAAGTGAGTGCTTAAAGAATTTGCATCAGTTTTTTTAAAAAGTTTTAAAATATACTGAGGTCCATATCTAGTGAAATGTCAAAAAATCAATTCTAGCATATAGTCAAAATTCAGATTAGTACTCAATTTGGGGATTTTTAATAGTGGAATTTCATAGTAATATATAAAAAAAGATTGTCTTCCTTGTCTGTTGCTCCCACAACAGATATTTCAACAATTAAAATCATTTTTCCACAGTGCATGTATATGCATATGTATAAGAAAGGAACAAAAACACATGATTTTTTTCCTCAACACATTTATTGACCACTTGGGCAAAGACACTGTGGTAGATAGTGTGGGAAATACACAGGAGAATCAAGCACTGGCCTGGCCTCGAGAGAACTGAAGTCTCTCATTCACCATTCTAGAAAGTTGCCAAATGAGAGGGAGAAAGAAATGTATGAAAATTTGTCAAGCAAATTTTCATTCTGTATTCAGAAAAGCAGAGAATTACATATTTGAAATTGAACTTTTGAAATTGAACTTTTTTGTTACTTTTTTGGGGGACGGGGGGTCTTGGTAAATAGAAATGTAATTAAGTGAAAGCAGCTTTTCTGTTTTGTCTTCAAATTTTATATTGACTTCTATTTTTAATTTAATCCCATTCAATTATTTAATTGTTTCATTGACATTAACTGCTGTATTTGATGACTTTGTTCAATAATTTTGTTCTTTCAGGGCTAGAAATAAACTTTTCTATGTTTATTTTTCCCTTTCCTAAACTTCTTTAAATTAGAATACCTTAAAAGAATAAGTGTAATAGGTTTTCAAGAACATTCCAATATTTTTAAGGATAAATGTTTTTTTAAACATGTCATGGCACCATTTTTAATGTTTTACAAAGTCCAAATGAGAAAGGTTTCTATAATTATGGGTAGTAAGCATGAGCCTTCCCTCTTCTAAACCAGGTTCCGAATAAATTTCTTAGAAATATTCTGGCTATCAGCCCCAGTTAAAATACTTCTAATCTATTAGATACCTCCAGTAACTTGGCCTGAAATTCTAATGCTTACCTGACTGAAGTAAAAGAATCCATACTAGCATTTCTGTGTTAAATGCACCAAGAGAACTTTAAAAGTACAATACTTTAAGATAGCACTTCATTATAGGCATTGAAGTAGGAATGTTCGATACCCTGACATGGAGAACAGCTTCAGTATGGAGACTTCACTACCAAAAACCAAAATTAGCCCTACCTGGGTTGGCCCAGTGGATAGAGTATCAGCCTGCAGACTGAAGGGTCGGGTTCTATTCTGGCCAAGGGCACATGCCTGAGTTGTGAGCTCCATTCCCAGTAGGGGGTGTGCAGGAGGCAGCCAATCAAGGATTCGCATCATTAATGTTTCTAACTCCCTCTCCCTTCCTCTCTGAAATCAATAAAAAATATATTTTTTTAAAAAACAACTAAAATTATACTTTTTTTTTTTAGCATGGAGTAGAGGGTATAGGCAATGACTGCTTAAAATATATTTTTTACATTGTCAAGCTATTCAAGTGCTTTTATATTTGTATTTCTTTATAGCAGATATTTAAAACTTTGCCTACGAAAAGTTCAAACATTCCTGAATGATTGATTTGAAAAGCACTATTTACATGAGCTTAATGCATGTTTTACTACAACTTTAGTATTTGGTATTTTTTTATTTAGGAAATTATTTTTTTATGCTAAATTATTTAACAACTTTTATCTTTGAAAGAGCAGGAAGAGTAGAACAATAAACAGAAAGGTCTTTTTAGGCTTAGTTAGTTTAGGTTTTTAACAAAGTAATGTACATAGATTAAAAATTAATACTAATCCGCCCTGGCTGGTGTGGCTCAGTTGTCTGGGTGCTGCCCCGTGCACCAAAAGGTGGTGGGTTTGATTCCTGGTCAGGTTACCACTTGATCCCTGGTCAGAGGTGTGTAGGAGGCAGCCGATCAATGTTTCACTCTCACATCAGTGTTTCTCTTTTTTCCTCTCCCTCTCTCTAAAAAGCAATAAAAAAAATTGTTTTAATCCTTTAAAAAATGAATACTAATCTTAAAGGACTTGTAATAAACAGTGTTAGTTCCACGCTTTAAACTTCCCCACTGCCAAGTCCTCCGCAGAAGCAGTTCTTTTTAAATTTGAGCTGTTTTTAGCATGCATTAATCTTCACCTTTTAAAAAAAAATTTTATTGATTTCAGAAAGAGGGAGAGAAATAAATAAGAGAAAACTGCCTGCAACCAAAGACATGTACCCTGACTGGGAATCAAACCCTGATCTCCTGATTCATGGGTTGGTGCTCAACCACTGAGCAATATCGACCAGGCAATCTTCACCTTTTTAAGTTATAATACTTATACATGTATTTTTTTAATATATTTTATTGATTTTTTACAGAGAGGAAGGGAGAGGGATAGAGAGTTAGAAACATCGATGAGAGAGAAACATCGATTAGCTGCCTCCTGCACACCCCCTACTAGGGATGTGCCTGCAACCTAGGTACATGCCCTTGACCGGAATCGAACCCGGGACCTTTCAGTCCGCAGGCCGACACTCTATCCACTGAGCCAAACCGGTCAGGGCTACATGTATTTCTTGACATTTCTAAATTTTACTTTAGTTATGACAGTTGAGAATTTGGGTGCTATCATACCATCCCATTCTCCCATTTCTACTCTTTAGTCTCTCATTTGTGAGAGATGGCAATTTTTGTTAATTTCTTTTAAAATATATTTTTATTGATTTCAGAGAGGAAGGGAGAGAGAGAAATATCAATGATGAGAGAGAATCATTGATTGGCTGCCTCCTACACACTCCACATGGGATCAAGCCCTCAACCTGGGCATGTGCCCTGACCTGGAATCAAACTGTGACCTCCTGGTTCATGGATCAATGCTCAACTACTAAGCCACTCTGGGCTGACAAGAGATACGGTCATTTTTAAAAACATATATTTTATTGATTTTTTTACAGAGAGGAAGGGAGAGAGAGAGGGATAGAGTTAGAAACATCAACAAGAGAGAAACATCCATCAGCTGCCTCCTGCACACCTCCTACTGGGGATGTGCCTGCAACCAAGGTACATGCCCTTGACCGGAATCGAACCTGGGACCTTTCAGTCTAGTCTGACGCTCTATCCACTGAGCCAAACCGGTCAGGGCGATATGGTCATTTTTAATTCAATTATAGTTTTTACCTTATGACTATGTAGGTGTTTTGTTCACCATTACATGTCATTTCTTTCACAATTTGCTTTTCTTGTCTTTTTGTTTACTTTGAAAATTTCTATGTTTCTATCACTAAGTTTTCCCAAAATCATCACAAAATTACAAAAGCACTCTGAAGACTATTTTCTAAACAGTCTCAGATAGTGCACCTCCTCCTTTCCTGGAACTTGACTGGGGCTGTAGGCTGGATTGCTGCTCTCCAGGCCTTTTGCCCCTCTGGCATCTGAAACTCAGCTTCACTCTTCTCCTTGAGTCCTTTGTTTCCTGACCACCATCTCTAATTGCTTGGCTTGTTCCCTTATTTTGGAGAAGTACTTCTTTGACTAGCTTTCTGAGAAAGGATACATATAGGTAAGATTTTTAAGAAAATGTTTCATATTTAACCGATACTACAGGATTTTAGGTTGTAAATCATCTTCCTTGAGAATTTTGAAGTTACCACTTCTTTTAACCTGCCATTTCTGATAACATCTTTGTATGTAACCCATTTTTCTGCTTCAGGAGATTTTGTTCTAAGTTTTTACCATGAAGTGCCTTGGTGAAGGTGCATATGTTTTAATTAGCTTTGGGCATTTGGTAGGCTGTCTTAGTCACAGACTCATTTCCTTCAGTTCTGGGCAATTCTTGTATTATTTAATAATCACCACACTCTCCCCCTCAACCCCCCTAGTATTTCTTCCTGGAATTCCAGCATTAATCTTCTGTCTTTCTTATCTTTCTCTCCTGCTTACCATCTCTTTGCCTTTTGTTTTTAATTTTCTGGGAGAATTTCGTTTTTTCTTTTTTTTTTCACCCAGGAAAATCATCTGATTCAGAAACACGGACCAATGGAGTGGAATTTCATCACTACTGAGAGAGTTTTCTTGATTTGACCTCTGATCCTTTTTTTGAACGTATGTCAAGCATCACATTTTTTTTAAATATATCTTTTTATTGATTTCAGAGCGGAAGGGAGAGGGAAAGAGTTAGAAATATCAATGATGAGAGAGAATCATTGATTGGTTGCCTCCTGCACGCCCCCTACTGGAGATCGAGCCTGCAACCCGGGCAAGTGCCCTTGGCAGGAATCGAACCCGGGATCCTTCAGTCCGCAGGCTGACGCTCTGTCCACTGAGCCAAACCGGCCAGGGCAAGCATCACATTTTTAATTTTCAAAAGCTCATTCTTGTTTTCTGATCTTCCTTTTTACAGCCTTCTGTTCGTATTCACAAATTCAGTATCTTTCCTGAGGTATTTATTGTAAGAGTTTTTTCTTGGTTAGTTCAGGCTGCCATAACAAAATACCACAGGCCAAGTCGTTTAATCAACAAATTTATTTCTCATAGTTCAGGGGCTCAAGTCCCAGGTCAAGATGCCAGCAAGGTAGGTTTTATTCTGAAGCATCTTGGTGTGTATAGGCTGCAACCTTGCTGTGTGTTTAGAGGACCCCCTCATTATATGAACACATAGGGAGAGAGCAATCTCTAGTGTCTCCTAAGGATAGTAACCAATTGTGAGGCACCCCCCCCCCCCATGACCTCATCTAATGCTAATTACTGCCCAAAGGCTCCATCTTCAAATCCCAATACAGGACTTCAACATAAAAATTTTGGAAGATGTAAACATTCAAGCCGTAATAGGTCATTTTTTCAAGTGTTTTTTCCCCCAGTCTCAACTTGTATATTTTTTCTTTTGTTTTTAACTCACAAAGATTTTTTTTTACAGATGTCTAATGAATACCCGATTAATGATGTTTCTGTAACAACACTAGTATAGCACTGGCACTGCACTAAAGTACTAACTCATTTACACATTGATTATTTCTCAGTTCTCAGCTGGGCTCTTGATGCTATTCACCAATCATTCATTTTGCTCCTAGGATTTTTTCCCTCCCTTTTTCTCCAGGTTCTCTCTCATGACTCCCAACTCCTTTATTCCACTATCTCAACACCTTCTATCCTATCACCAGAATTCTCTCTTTGCCTCCTTCCTTTTGGTCACAATGGAAGATGTTCATCTCAGCGGCTAACCCCACCAAAGATCTGTTCTCCATCTTTCACCATCTCCCATGTCCTCAGGCCACTCTCATTTACCCAGCTCACCCTTCACACTCTCTCTCAACCTCAGCAAAACAAGCATATCTTCCTTTTAAAACAAATTTCCTCTGAGTTTTCTTAAACTTCTGGAAAGAGGAGAACAGTTACTGTTTTCCTCTTCATTAGCATGTCGTGTCTGTCCTCAACATGTCATTGAAATTACCCTTACCAACATCACCAATATCTGCTGAATTTCCAGGTGATTCTCAAACCATCAAAAAGATGACTCCCTGAACTGCTAGCCAGTGTGCTCACTGGTGTTTTTGAGAATTCCTGAGGTTCTACTTGTTATGAGACTTCATTGTGAAATAGAACCCATTTATTCCTAGCTTTTAAAAAAATTACATGACCAGGCATTTATTTGAGCTAAGGTTCAGAATGTGATGTGTAGGTATAAATTTGGTAAGCTTTTAGTAGGATTCTGCTTTCACCATTGAATACACAATATGCAAGCAACTATTGGAGGGGGAGAGTGGTGACAACAAGGGCAAATTCTTAAAAAGTTCTTCACAGTTTGTAATGTACATTGAATAACAGATTTGCCTTCCTGGTAATTTTGTTTAATCTTGAAGTGTTTTCGTTCTTTGAGCTTGTTAGCATGGAACCCAAAGGAGAAAGGCTTATCTAGGAATGTGCTAAGTATCGGAGAAAGCCAGTTTGGCCTTAAAAAACAAATGTAGATTCTTTTTTTTTTCTTTATTGAGTAAGGTATTACATATGTGTCCTTATCCCCTCATTGTCCCCCCCCACACCCCCAATCATGCCCTCACCCTCACCCCCTGTTGTCTGCGTCCATTGGTTATGCTTATATCAAATGTAGATTCTTGATCAGAAATTGAGTTGATGATTACCTATGTCTTTATAAAGAGATTTTTATCAACTCTATAATCCTGATTATAACAATTTTACTTTTACATCTTTTAGAGAAAGAGACTAAAAAATTATATTTCTAGAAAAATATGTTCAGTAAATAAGTTACATGTAAATATCACTATTTATATATTCATTTTTCTTTAATTCCTCACCTGAGAGTATTTTTCCATTGATTTTCAGAAAAAGTGGGAGAGGGAAAGGCAGAGATAAATATCGATGTGAGAGAAACACATCAATTGGTTGCCTCCTGCACGCGCCCCAACCAGGGCCCAGGCCAGGGAGGAGCCTGCAACTGAGATACATGCCCTTGACTGGAATCGAACCTGAGACCCTTTGGTCTGCAGGTCAACGCTCTACCACCTGAGCCAAACCGACTAGGGCTATATATTCTTTATATATAACTTTGTAACTCAGGGGTTGATTATTTTGAAAGGAACAACACTTATGTGTATATATAATTTCTGTTATACTTGTTAAGAGCTACCTGTCACATTGCCTTATATCAATTCATCCAGTTTGGGTCCTTTAGCAGTTGAAAATATCTTGTTCTAGTTGTGTTGCCTTTTTAAAAAAAAAAAAAAAAACAATCAAAATGGAGTAACAGTACCATATACATCATGAAAGCATTGCCAAAAAATGTTTTTTCTCTTAATGAATTACTTCACTTTGACTTCTATATTTAAAAACAGAAATGTACCATTTTTACAAACTATTTTATCTGAGCCATAAGGTTAAGGAATGTATAACAGTGCAATCTGATTCTGATTGCTTTATTGTCATTCAAATCTTTAAGGAGGTTTTAGTTGAAACTAAAACACATTTTAATCACATTCAATATTCCTTACACTTCAGGATACTTTAAGTTTTTCTGCTAATAACTGTTGAAGAGCTTTGTTTTTCAATAAACTAAAAACACCTCAACCATATGAGTTTCTACAAGACATTGTCACTATTTTGATGGCACTCTTTTTCTTGTCCAAGACGAAGGTGTCCCTGAAAAATAAGTTTAGACCATGGACTGGGAAATATGAATCAGCCACTTTCATATTACTTGCATTGTCAGCCAAGTAAATACTTTCTCACTTTCATCTATGCATATCTTACTACTGATGCACTCGATTGTGTGCCTACTCTGTCCTGTTTTAGTAATGACAAAGTACAGCTGACCCAAGGTATTATCTCATGAGGTTGAGTACTTGAGTTCTTGCTGCACATTTCTTCATCAGTAAGCATTGCCAGAAATTTTTTCCCCTTGGTTTTATATAGTCAGTTTGAACCTGGGGGCTTCTAAATAAAAATAGGCTGTATAATTTAAAATCTTGCTGCCAGTGAGAGGACCAGTTATATTTTCAGTAACCATGCTATTTTAATAGAATGTACTAAAAATTGAAATTGTTACTGTGAATTGGTTATTTTTTGTTTCTTTTGGGGGAGTGATAAAAGAGCCTGCATCAGCCCTAGCTGGCTTGGCTCAGTGGATAGAGCGTCAGCCTGCGGACTGAAGGGTCCCAGGTTTGATTCCAGCCAAGGGCACATGCCTGGACTGCGGGCTCAATCCCCAATAAGGGGCGTGCAGGAGACAGCCAATCAATGATTCTGTCATCATTGATGTTTTTCTCTCTCCCCTCTCCCTTCCTCTCTGAAATCAATAAAGAGATATAAAATAAATAAAAAGAGCCTGCATCATAGGGTAGTTTTTAGGGTCAAATGAATTCATTTCACATAAAATGTTTAGAATGGTGCCTAGTACAGAGTAAAGCATTTGATAAATGTGATCTATCATTGCTTACCTTTTTCGTATACTATACCCATTGGACAGTCCTTTATGATAATGCGGACAGTCCTTTATGGTAATCCAGTAGCAGATGGAGAACTAAGAATGCTGCACAGAGCTATTTGCCCTTTTTCCCACCTCTCATCTTTTAAAAAATGTATTCATAATTTATCTTAAGGAAGTATATTGCAAATACTATATGAAGAAGGCTCCAATACATGCTTGTTCAGTAACATTATGAATTTGCATATTTTATAGTATTGTATATCATACATAACTTGAAATATGAGACACTGTGCATTATAGGTTTGTTTGTTTTTTAATATGGAACTCTTCACGCACCTGTGTATCATCCTTGTGCAGGAACCACGCTAATCTCTATATTGTTCCAACTTCAGTCTATGTGCTGCAGAAGCAAGCAACATTATGGTTTAGTCATTTTCCTGAAGGGGATTTAAAAAGAAAAATATACTTTGGGTATTGGTTTATATATTCAGGGGATGGCAAAAGTAGGTTTATCATTATTATTTCATATCATTTATCTTTTAGGTGATGATGGCTGGTAATTTAACGAACAAAAGTGGGTACTTACACAATACCTAATTTTGCCCACCCCTGTATATTAATAAGTTTGATGTAACTAACAGGTACCCAAAAGAGACTGTAACCAAACGGGACTTATTTAACTCACACAAAAAGGAAGTCAGTGTAGTCAACCTAGGCTTGTATTTTCATTCCATCATTCTTAGCATGTAAGCCTATCTTGATGCCTGTTGCCACAAGATGCAAGATCGCTGCTCCACCTCCATCCTCTTGTCCAGGTGTCAGGCAGAAAGAAGAGAGGATGATTAAAAGGCAAAAAGGAAACGGAATAATGCTTACATCAAGAAAGTAGGAGTTTTCCCAGAAACCCTCAACTTCATTGGTCAGAACTGCCATTTGATGCCTTCCCAGGCAAAAATCAGACTTGTTAGTAAATAAGGGGAAATGTGTGCATAGTCTATTACAGTGGCCACCATAGCTTGCATGTGAAAACTGCACAATCTCAATTTCTATAGCTCTTCCCGTCTTACTCCATTTGTGCTGTTATTACAGAATGCCATATACTGTGTGGCTTATAAACAACAAATTAATTTTTCACGGTATTGAGACTATGAAGGCCAAGATCAAGAAGCTGGTAAGAGAGAGGAACCAAGATGGCGGCATAGGTAAACACCAGAGATTGCTGCCGCAAACAACCACTTCAAAAATACAACTAAAAGCGGAACGGACATCACCCAGAACCACAGGAAAGCTGGCTGCAGAGAGATTCTTCAACTAGAAGGAGAGAGAACAGCATACTGAGGCTCAGAGGAGGCACAGTGTGGAAAATACAAAGGTGCGGAGGTGCGCGCGCAGAGCGGGCTGGTGGCTGAGGGCGCGGTTGTCGTTTTCAATCAGGAGGGAGTCTCAGACTCTGAGCTCCAGATCCAGGCGAGTCTCTAGGGACTCAGACTCAAACAGGAGAAGCGGGATTGTCTGGCATCAGTCGGAACGTGAGGGCAGCTTTCTCTCCGAGGTTTGCAGCGGTTGCTGGGGTTCTGAGAAGCAGAGCCTCTGGGAACGAGACTGAGAGCAGCCATAACTGCTCCCTCCACCCGCCCTGTTGATCCCCTGCGACCCGCCCCGCCCAAGCCCTGCGCAGAGCCATTTGCCGGATAGCCTCAGGCAAAGGCTAGATTAGCACCTCTCCAGAGGACAGAAGTTTTCCCACGGCAAACACAGCTGATTCTCACAGCCAGTCGGCCTGGTGGTCAAATCCCTCTAGTATTAACTACAACAATCAAGGCTTAACTAGAACAAGACTGCGCACAAAGACCACTAGGGGGTGCACCAAGAAAGCATAAAAAATGCGGAGACAAAAAAACATGACAGAAATGGAGGATACAGAGCTAAAAAATGCAATTTTGAGGGCTTTCAATAATGTGCTAGAAGCTGCCGATAAACTTGATGAGAGCCTCAAGAAAACTAATGAGACCCTCGATGTTGTGATAAAGAACCAACTAGAAATTAAGCATTCACTGACTGAAATAAAGAATATTATACAGACACCCAACAGCAGACCAGAGGAGCGCAAGAATCAAGTCAAAGATTTGAAATGCGAAGAAGCAAAAAACACCCAACTGGAAAAGCAAAATGAAAAAAGAATCCGAAAATACGAAGATAGTGTAAGGAGCCTCTGGGACAGCTTCAAGCACACTAATATCAGAATTATAGGGGTGCCAGAAGATGAGAGAGAGCAAGATATTGAAAACCTATTTGAAGAAATAATGACAGAAAACTTCCCCCACCTGGTGAAAGAAATGGACTTACAGGTCCAAGAAGCACAGAGAACCCCAAACAAAAGGAATCCAAAGAGGACCACACCAAGACACATCATAATTAAAATGCCAAGAGCAAAAGACAAAGAGAGACTCTTAAAAGCAGCAAGAGAAAGAAAGTCAATTACCTACAAGGGAGTACCCATACTACTGTCAGCTGATTTCTCAACAGAAACTTTGCAGGCCAGAAGGGAATGGCAAGAAATATTCAAAGTGATGAACGCCAAGAACCTACAACCAAGATTACTTTATCCAGCAAAGCTATCATTCAGAATTGAAGGTCAGATAAAGAGCTTCACAGATAAGGAAAAGCTAAAGGAGTTCATCACCACTAAACCAGTATTATATGAAATGCTGAAAGGTATCCTTTAAGAAAAGGAAGAAGAAGAAAAAGGTAAAGATACAAATTATGAACAACAAACATGCATCTATCAACAAGTGAATCTAAGAATCAAGTGAATAAATAATCTGATGTACAGAATGAACTGGTGATTATAATGAATCAGGGACATAGAAAGGGAAGGGACTGACTATTCTTGGGGGGGAAAGGGGAGTGGGAGATGCGGGAAGAGACTGGACAAAAATCGGGCACCTATGGATGAGGACAGTGGGTGGGGAGTGAGGGCGGAGGGTGGGGCGAGAACTGGGAGGAGGGGAGTTATGGGGGGGGGAAAGAGGAACAAATGTAATCTGAACAATAAAGATTTAATTAAAAATTTAAAAAAAAGAAGCTGGTAAGATTTGGTGTTTGGTGAGGGCTGGCTTCCTGGCTGTAGGCTGCTGTGTTCTTCTCACATGGTGGAAGGGCAAAGGAGCTCTCTAAGGCACCCTCTTGACATAATCATCTCCCAAAGGCCCCCCTCTTCATACTATCACATAGGGGGGTAGGTCTCAATATAGGAATATTGGGGGAGATAAAAACATCTATGGTATCCCCTAATATTTCTACAGGGCTTTCACATCTGTTGTCTCCTTCGATACTGCATCACTGATGGATTAATGTGCTCCTTTTTAGAAGGGAGGAAAAGGGCCAGGGAGGTTAAGTAATTTGCTCAACATTACCCAGCTAGAATTTCAGCCTTTTTCATTACTCAGCTCTTCTGAGTTAACTGGAAACAACTTTCAGTTTTCTAGGCCTGTAGCTGATTTTGAAGGAATGTTTACATAGCTTATGAAAACAAATGCAATTTAAATATAGCTGCAGTGTTGCACATTTAGTAATCCATCAGTGGGAAGAGCCTGCTATAAATACTTGCTGTAGTGATTTAGCTTAATGGGGGAGGCAGCCACCTAGAGCAAGAAAAGAAATGACCCACTTCACCAGAGCAAATGACCTTTCATGGCTTTTCCCAGCCCAAGTTCCCTCTAGAGGACACTGCTGCCACTAATAGTCTGAAAAATCCGGGAGAAGGTGAAAAGTGAAAAAGAAACCCAATTATTGCCACTACCTTGCTATATTCAGGTTTGAACCACCATTCTGTAAGAATTTAGATAAAACAATTTGTTTTGAAATATCTGACCCCTAGCTCTTTTTAAAAAATATATTTTATTGATTTTTTTACAGAGAGGAAGAGAGAGGGATAGAGAGTTAGAAACATCGATGAGAGACACATTGATCAGCTGCTTCCTGCACACCTCCTACTGGGGATGTGCCCACAACCAAGGTACATGCCCTTGACCGGAATCGAACCTGGGACCTTTCAGTCCGCAGGCTGACGCTCTATCCACTGAGCCAAACCGGTTAGGGCTGACCCCTAGCTCTTGAGTCAGACTTGGTGTCAGCAAAGCCACATTCTTATAGAGAGAAAACAAGGTTAGGTATCTTCCTGACTTCCAAGTGCTGCAGAAGGCCCATGTCCCTGTAATCATTTTTATTCTATAAAATTTTCTTCAAGTATACAAGTAATACAAGAATACATTCTCATTTTTTTTAAATTTCAGTAATTCAGATAAAAAGTATTCTCAATCCAAGTCCCTTTCCCAAAAGAAAACTTACCTTTTTCTATTACATCTAGATATTGTTATAAACACCAAGCAGTTCTTGAAAGGTGTATGAAAATAAATGATAATTAAAGCAAGCCACACTGTAGTCAGGTTCACTATTGTTTTTGTCTTCTTTATAGTTAACGCACACCCTTATTGCCTGCACCTGGGGCACAAGGCTCCTAGCACCCAACCCTTGGTATTCCATTGTATCTAGCTCCACTCTATTTATAATCGAGTATGTCCAAAATTGAATTTATTTTCCACCATAAATCAGCTAATGTATTTTCTAGCTGTCAGGATGTTGCATTATATTATTTGTCACTTTCCCCACAATTAGACTGAGGTCTTGCAAGAGAAAGACTACTGGTATGTCTGCATTCCAAAACGTGATAAACCGCGCCAGTGTGCCTCGGTTGG
>NW_005871062.1:59624-62495 GCF_000147115.1 Myotis lucifugus
GGCACATACCCAGGTTAAAGGTTTGATCCCACATACGGGATGCAAACAAATGGATGCTTCTTTTCTCATATCGATGTTTCTCTCTCCGCCTCCCTTCCAATCTCTCTTAAAATTAATACAAAACATATCCTCGTGTGAGGGATTAAAAATGTTCAAGGGGTGCTCTTTCTTCTGGGGAGCAGGCCAGCGCCTGTCCATCCCGTTATCTTTGGCCCCTTCTTTTGCCTCTGTGCTTTGTTTCCCTGAGCCCATTTCTTCTAAGCTCACTTCTATGCTGCCTTTACAAATATAGATATACTAGAGGCCTGGTGCACAAAATTGTGCACTGGTGTGTGTGTGTGTGTGTGTGTGTGTGTGTGTGTGTGTCCTTCAGCCCGGCCTGCACCCCCTTGCCCCCTTGCAGTCCGGGACCCCTCGGGGGATGTCCTGCGGGGAGGGGGCCTGACATCCTTAGTGCTGCTGTGGACATGGGAGAGGATCCAGCCACCGCCACTCCGCTGGCCAGCAATGAGCTGGCTTCTGCTGAGCGGTGCTCCCCCTGTGGGAGTGCACTGACCACCAGGGCCAGCTCCTGCGTTGAGCGTCTGCCCCTGGTGGTTAGTGTGCATCACAGTGACAGGTCATCTGCCATTCGGCTGATTTGCATATTACCCTTTTATTATATAGGACTAGAGGCCCAGCGCAGGATTAAATCATGCCGGTTCCCCAGGCCTAGCTGCAATCAGGGCCGTGTCCGCTGCCCAGCATCACTCCTCCATCTCCATGGCCCCTGCCCTGTGAGCCTCCACGCTCACAGCCCCTGCCCCGCAAGGCTCCTCGGCCTCTGCTGCCCACCCCCCACCATGCTCTTCTGCCTCAGCCGCCCAGCAAAGCTCCACGCTCACAGGCCCGGACCCGCTCCTCCGCCTCAGCCACCCTGGGCAGCTCCACGCTGACCCACCCTGTGAGGCTCCTCAGCCTCCGCAGCCCCACCCCGCCAAGCCGGGTGAGCCCACAGCTCCCTCCTCTCCGCCTACATGCTGCAGGTGGCTGGGGGCCCACAGCTCCTGCTCCCTCAGCTCCCTAGCCTGGTGTTCGGTGGTCCGTCTGGTCATTTCGGATGTTACAGACCCTGGCTCTTTATATACAGAGATAGCCATGTATAGATATATATCTCTATGTAGATATGTAGATATTGACTTCAGACAGGGAGAGACGACACATCAATGAGAATCATTCATCGGCTGCCTCCTGCAGGCCCCTGCAGGGGATCAAGCGGGAAACCCAGGCTTGTGCCCTGACGGGATCAACCGTGACCTGGTTCATAGGCCAACACTCAACCACTGAGCCACAGCAACCGCCCGGCTACCTCTGACTTGCTGGATACATTTTCTCTTATAATTCGGGGGGAAAAATGTTCAGTGAATAGTGCTGCTACCTATCAGGCTGATGTCACAGCTATGAGTGACACGTTTACTGTCTCTCGTCTAAATCTGAAAAGAAACGAACAGAATGTACCTCGCTACTGCACAGACTTAGCACTTGTAGCTCAGTCACTATCTGGTGCGGGGGCGACTACAGTGCATGCGTCCGGCTCTGTCCGCCAGTGACATTGTTCTCAGGTGAGGAGAGGCCGCGCCATGGGAGAACCAGAAAAGCCTGGGAGCAGGAATGCCTTGAACTTAGCAAAAGGGATTGGCGGAGGGAGGGGCCATAGGGTAGTGGCGGTCGGCCCTAGCCCTTCTAAGGTAAACATTTCAGAGGGTGCTGAAGAGAAGTCTCAACCCCGCTTGGTAGAGCCGCTGCAATTTCGGGGTCTCAGTTTCCACAAGTCCCCCCGCACGCGGAAGGGGGCGCCGGCCTGGGCGTGCCGGGCCGTGGGAGCGCAAGTCCAGGCAGGCACCGCGCCGCGCAGCCGCCGAACGTCCTGGGGGCGGGGCGCGCACGCCGCCGGAAGCGCAGGGAGGCGGAGGCACGCCCCCAGCGCTGGCGTCACTGCCCCCACCGCACGCTGCGCAGGCGGCGCTGAGGCGGAAGGGCACGGAAGGAGGTGACGATGAAAGCGAGCGCCCGGCACCAGCCGCGGTTCCGAGGGAAAGCTCAGCGGCCGTGGGCGCCGGGAGCAGGCCGGACACCTCGCTGACGGGCCGTCCCTAGAGCTGGCGAGGGCGGGGCCGCAGAGCGAGCTGCCGCAGTGTCTGGGCCCGCGGCGGGCCAGGTGAGGACTGCGGGGGACGGAGGTAAGCGGGAGCCGGGGTGTCAATTCGGCCGAATGACAGCCCCCTGGCCCTTCCCGCACCCGTGCGCGCCAGCTCAGCGCCCCGGCCTGGAGGCCTCAAGCGCTGCCCTCCTCCCACGTCCGCCACGGAGGCAGCGGATCTCCTGGGGCCGCTGCTGTACCTTTCTCGGGGCGGGAGGGAGCTCGGCCCTAGGGACCGCTGCCCTCCTGTTTCTTTCCAGTTCGAGCTGTTCGACGCAGAAGCAGAAAAAACTAGCTCCCCCGGCAGCTCCTCATGAAGGTAGGGAAAGCGCTGAGAGAAAAAATTGCTGTTAGGGGGCCTCCAGCCCCTGCCGTCTTCAAAGTCAAGGGTTTTTATTTATTCGGACAGTTGTGCTTCTTTCCTGCCCTGGGTCCCCCCCCGCCCCCACACACACACTCCTGGGACCCTGTGCTAGTGGACGTGCACGGCACACTTGCATGGTAGGGCGGTGGGAACGTGATTTCCTGTTCTGCCTGTAAGGGCAGCAGCCACCCCAGTTCCGCTGTCTGGCCACGTTGCTGGGAGCGGAGGGATGCGGAAGAGGGTGTGAGAAGCCCCTGCCGTTTGGTCGCGGTTTTCTTCTCGTGCTAGACACTTGGACATTTTTCCTGCATGTGAAGTGGACCTTTCT
>NW_005871062.1:63578-71663 GCF_000147115.1 Myotis lucifugus
ATGCAAATTAACTGCCAACTAAGATGGCAGCCGGCAGCCAGGCAGCTGACGCGAACAGGGAGGCTTGCTTGTTTCAGTGACAGAGTAAGCCAGGTTCCCCGCCTGCCTTGCTGGTCTCTCAGCTGCACTCTAAGCAACATTGTAACAAATATAGAAGTTAAACAAAACCCCGGGCTTCAGCCAGCAGGACCGCAACATTGTTTCAAATACAGAAGGTAAACAGAGGCCAGAAACCTGCTTTCAGCAGCGGAGGTCTCATAGCTGGATCCGAGCCTCAGAGCTAAAGCTGGCCCAGAATAAAAAAAAAAAGGAAAAAAGGACAGGTTGGGAGCTTCAGTCACCCGCCAGCCTGAAAACGGCCCTCAGCCCCTCACCCAGGCTGGCCAGGCACCCCAGTGGGGACCCCCACCCTTCAGTCACCCGCCAGCCTGAAAACGGCCCTCAGCCCCTCACCCAGGCTGGCCAGGCACCCCAGTGGGGACCCCCACCCTAAAGGGGGTGTGACCAGATGCAAACAGCCATCATCCCCTCACCCAGGCTGGCCAGGCACCCAAGCGGGACCCCCACCCTGATCCAGGACACCCTTCAGGGCAAACCAGCCGGCCCCCACCCATGCATCAGGCTTCTATCCTATATAGTAAAAGGGTAATATGCCTCCCAGCACCGGGATCAGCGGAACAGCGAGGCCTCCCGGCACCGGCACCGGGATCAGCGTGATGGGGCAGCGACCAAACCCCCTGATCGCCCTGCGGCTCTGTGTGTGACAGGGGGCGGGGCCACAACCTCCCTATCCGCCCTGCTCTGTTCATGACAGGGGAAGGCGTCCCAACCCCCTGATCAGCCCTGCTCTGTGCCTGACATGGGGGAGCTCCCCAACCCCCTGATCGCCCTGCGGCTCTGTGTGTGACAGGGTGCGGCGCCCCAACCCCCTGATCGGCCCTGCTCTGTGTGTGACAGGGGGGAGCTCCCCAACCCCCTGATCGCCCTGCGGCTCTGTGTGTGACAGGGGGTGGGGCCACAACCTCCCTATCCGCCTTGCTCTGTTTGTGACAGGGGGGAGCTCCTCAACCCCCTGATTGGCCCTGCTCTGTGCGTGACAGGGGGGAGCTCCCAATCCCCTCATGGGCCCTGCTCTGTGCATGACAGGGGGGAGCTCCCCAACTCCCTGATGGGCCCTGCTCTGTGCGTGACAGGGGGGAGCTCCTCAACCCCCTGATCGGCCCTGCTCTGTGCGTGACAGAGTACGGAGCCCCAACCTCCCTGATGGGCCCTGCTCTGTGCGTGATAGGGGGCAGCGCCCCAACCCCCTGATGGGCCCTGCTCTGTGCATGACGGGGTGGCGCCGCAACCTCCCTATTGACCCTGCCTTGAGTGTGACGGGGCGGTGCCCCAACCCCCCAATCAGCCCTACCCTGACCGTGACTAGGGATGGCATCGCAACCTCCCGATCCGCCCTGCTCTGTGCATGACAGGGGGCGGCGCCCCAACTCCCCAATCGGCCCTGCTCTGAGCCCGACCAGGGGCTGCACCTAGGGATTGGGCCTGCCCTCTGCCACCCGGGAGCAGGCCTAAGCCAGCAGGTCGTTATCTCCCGAGGGGTCCCAGACTGCGAGAGGGCATGGGCCGGGCTGAGAGACCTCCTCTCCCCCCCAAGTGCACAAATTTTTGTGCACCAGGCCTCTAGTGTGTGTGTGTATATGTATATATATATACACACACACACACACACACATATATATATATATATACACACACATATATATATATACACACATATATATATAATATACTACTATATAAGGATATATATATATATATATATACACACAGAGAGAGAGAGAGAGAGAGAGAGAAACATAAGTCAGTTGTCTCCAGTATGTACTCTGACCAGGGACCAAACCATCTGGTGCACTGGATGATGCTCCATAAATCAAATTTTTAATAGGTTTTTATGCCAACCTTCATAAACCATTGGGAAAATTCCAATTTATGAATATTTTTCTTTTGTATTGGCTTATCAATCATAAACCCAGTGCACTATATGCAGACTCCCCCCAGCCCCCCCCACCCCCCAATCTGGTATGCATGACCACTTAACTTTGTGTCACTAGTCAGCTTCCTAAGAGGAACTCAGTTTGAGATTTGAGCTCTATATTGCCTTGTAAACACCTGATTTAACTAAAGGCTTTCACTATTTGCTTTAAGCTTGTCCTTGAATTTATAGTCACTTTCTTTTCTTGGTTAAATTGTACTGTGCTACTGATTTTAAAATTTTGATAGATGTCAATATCAAAGCATCAGCTGATGAGGTGGTAACAGTGCCTCGTGTATTTTTCTTATCCGTTATAGTGAAAAGCTTATGGCTTTTTTGGAGGGGAGGGGAATGGTTAATATTTAAAGAATTATTAAGGTAATAGGCTATCAGGGAAATATATTCACCCTCAAATTATTCTTTGATAGCCTTCTCATTGCTCCAGTAATTCCTATTCTGTGTTAGTAGTAAAATCAGAAATGAACACTATATCACAAATCCTGTAAAGCAGAGGTGGGGAACATCCGGCCTGCAGGCCAAATACGGCCCACAAAATCATTTGGTCTGGCCCTGTGAAGGCATTAGGGGTGAGTTAATTAAATGTTTGACCAAAGATAGCAGGGTAATTTTTTAAGTTGATAATTTTGTATGTCTCTCAAATGATGTTATAAATATCCAAATAGCCCTTGGCAGAAAAAAGGTTCCTCACCCCTGCTCTAAAGGAAGATGCTGAATTATTTTCTTTCTAAAAATGACCCTGTTTATAGCACATTAACTTCCTATAGCCAGATGACAAAGGGCATTCTAAATTCACTGATTAAAAAAGCCATGTTAGTCCAGCCAGTGTACTCAGTGGTTGAGCATCAAACCAAGAGGTCACTGTTTTGATTCCCATTCAGGGCACATGCCTGCATTTTGGGCTTGATCCCAGTTGGGGGCATTCAGGAAGCAGCTGATGTTTCTATCTCATCCATGTTTCTATCTCTCTATTCCCCTCCCTTCTCTCTAAAAATCAATAAAAACGTATTTTTTAAAAAGCCATGTTAACAGGTAGTCTATGAATTCATAACCTAGAGAAACATATGGTATGTGACTCATGAAAAACCAAGCTGCTGAGTCTCTAAATTTTTTATTTTTGTGAGTTTGAAGTATTGTAATTTTGAAGTTTTAAAAATTGTTGAATTTCAGCTTCTGATAGAGCAAACTTTTAAGTAGAGGTATTTAGAAACGATAAATATGAACCCAGGGTCACAATTTTAATTTAAACTGATATTAAAGTGGGGGAGGGGTGAGTGGAGGTGGAATAGGACAGAGGGGATAAATGGTGATGGGGAATATGTTTTTAAAAAAAATTTTAAAAGACCTTATATTACAGAGTTAACATAGAAACAAAAGCAGGGTTAATATAACAACTTGAAGATTCAGTGAAAAGTGGAATTTAGAAGTCCACTTTTCACTGGTCCTTGCAGTAGTCTTCTGTGTCTGTAAGGACTTGAGACCGAAATTGGATACTTAATCCACTTTATATCTGTTGGCTGAATGTGAAGAAAGTATCATCTGTAAGTACCATAAATGTACAAGTCTCCAATTCTCAGTCTTGATCTTTTTTAAGATTTATTCATGCCCTCTGATGCCAATGGGAAGTATTTGTTTTGTTTTTAATCTTGTTTCCTACTGCAAACCATTCTGTCTCAATTTTCTGAGGTGGGTAACCCCACTACTGTTTATTTACTACACAACAGCTATTCTCATTACTGTCTTGTTACCTCTAAAGGAAAGAACTTTTTCATAGTAATGCTTCAGTTAACCTGTCCAGTAGCTGCCCTTAAAATTTCTACCTAGCCCTAGCTGGTTTGGCTCAGTGGATAAGAGCGTCAGCCTCCGAACTGAAGGGTCCCAGGTTCGATTCTGGCCAAGGGCACATGCCTAGGTTTCGAGCTCGATCCCCAGTAGGGGGCGTGCAGGAGGCCGCCGATCAGTGATTCTCTCTCATCATTGATGTTTCTATCTCTGTATCTCTCTCCCTTCCTCTCTAAAAATCAATAAAAATATATTTTAAAAAAGGTTAAAAAAATTTCTACCCAAATATTGGGCTCCTTAAAGATTATTCAGAATTTGGGCTGTCTTAGGGTCAGTGAGTACCTAATAAGAGTTGAAAGCTTACTTCTGTTTTCCTTGTGTGTGTGTGTGTGTGTGTGTGTGTGTTATCTTCCAAGGAATGTTGTTATTTGATGAACATGAACACATAAAACATGGCTAAGAATACAGGTGTAGAAATGTAAAGGGACCTCATGTGGAGGTTGCTGTTAATTTTAATTACATGTGCTCTGAGTACAAGCTTTGGATTTGTCAGTCTTAGGGTGCACTTGCTGGAGTCTTTATTAGAGAACCTTCAATAGCAGTATTGTTGTCTTATTTCTTGAGCTAGTTAGATTTCCCAAAGAAGAGTCTTCAAATCTCCTGCTTAGAGCTTATAAACTGGGCTCCCAGCAGTCTGGTAGCTAAATTGGGGATAAGGGCAGAAGCCTTAGCCCTCACTTAGGTTCATTGAAACTCAACTATTTTTAATATGATACCCTCATTCTCAACTGTACTAGATGTTTCCCAGTCCAGGAATCTTTTGTTTTACCCTTTAGAGCTGCATTGTCTAATAGCCGCAAGCCACATGTAGCAACTTAAATAATTGAAATTAAATAAAATTAAAGATTTAGTTCCTCGGTGGCACTGACTAGACACATTTTCAGTGGTTAACTATGTGTTAGAGGCTACCATATTAGACAAGGCAGTTGTAGGATAGTTTTGTCAGTGCAAAGTTTTATTGCACAGTGCTGTTCTAGCCTAGAAAATAATGCTCCAAGCTTCTGCAAAGATGGTGAAGGGGCAGTAGGCTGGTTTTGAGGAAAGAAGGGGGGTATCTAAGTGATTTGACCAATCCTGTTATTTTTAGCACCATATTTACCAACCCCCTCTTACAGAACATGCTGCTGCCAATTCCTGATCTGTTTTGAGGCACTGTTGTATATACTAGTAAATTGGATTGTCTTCCTCATTGCAAGCTTGATATTTAACTGTCTTAGATCTTTAAATCAACAGTCCAACTTCCAAAAGGTTCTGTTGTCCTCTCTTCCATTTTGTGTGCATATGCTTTAAAAAAGACAAAAATAAATAAAACAAGCCCTTAAGATCTGTGCATTTCACTATATGTAAATTATATCTTTTAATAAGTAGTTTAAGAAAATTTTACTGATTTTAGATAGAGAAAGGGAGCGAGCGAGAGAGAGAAACATCAATTTGTTGTTCCACTTATTTATGCATTCATTGGTTGCTGCTTCTATGTACCCTGACAGGAAATCTAATCCACAACCTTGATGTATCGGATGACACTCTAACCAACTGAGCTACCCAGCCACGGCTAAGAAGTTCTTTATTTCATATTGATGGGGTTTTAGAAGGAAGTGAAAGTAAAATGCATCTGTCTTGTCTGTTAAGTCTGCCATCTTTATCCATAGTAAAGTACTTCATCAACATTTAAACATGTACACCTCTCTCCTTTAAAAAGAATATAGCTTGATCTAATTTGAAACTGAACTGTCCTGAACTGGTAGTTTGTGAGGTGCTTGACAGATAAAGAATATCACTTTTCCCCTTTGCTTTGGAATATCTTATAACATCGCCGTGAATTCACTGCAGAATCTCAGGGTGCCTTGGCACACAGTTTAAGAACTATGGATGTAAACTGTAATAATTTGGTGTATATTCTTTTAGACATTTGTCCTCTATAAATACTCAAATATACTTACATTTTTTTCTTTAACCACAGTGGGCTCATAACAACTTGGGGGGGTTTGGTTTATTTTCATTCAAAAATATGTTGTAAAGATAGTGGAATGATAATACACATTTAATTCCACTTCAGCCTGAAAAGTCCATTAAAACGGTAGAGAAGTATGTGGGTTTTTTTAGAAACCAAATGACAAAGAGCGAGAGCAGTGAGAATAACAAAATTCTGGAAGCTGGAAAGCAGAATAGGTTAGTGATAACTGATTAGCAGACTTGAGAAAGCCAACGTATAGTCATATTTTTGTTTTAGAGCCTTTTAAAATTTTCAAGATTAGTGGTGGTATGTACTGTAAAGGTGAAGGTGGGGCAAAAAATATAAGCAATTGTGTGAAAGTCTGTTTAAGAAAAATACTTCCAGATGTGACCTTTTTGTCCCATACATGGTAAGTAGAGATTTAGTATCTGGATGGAGAGGATAAAACAGTCTTTGGATTTGGTGGATACCACGCACAGCTGAGGGTGGGGTACCGGCAGAAACATCTAGCCTTCTTTCCCGACTTAATTTGCAGAGTCCTGCCCCTTTCCACCATTTCCCATTCACCAAAGGCAGCCTTTTTCAAGTCTGTGAGATATTTTTTGCTATAAACAGCAGATCTCTGAATTACCTTTTTTTAAATTACCCTTTTATAATGTTACTTTTGATTTCTTTTTAGGCTTTATAAAGGGTGTCCCAAAATTCATGCAAGATTTGAATTTTGCGTGAGCATTAACAACAACAACAAAAAATAAAAGCCTAATTTTACTTGGTTTATTGAATCAGATTCTAATATCAGTTGCCCTTTGATTTTAATCCCTTCAATTTGATAAGCATTACCAAGTACCAATTATGGCCCAGGAGCAGGGACAATGAAGACCAATGAAGACCACTGCTTTGCGTATGTGCCAGCAAAGCCTTGGAGGCCATTTACCTGATGTGCTATTCCATACATAACCCTATACTGTATACTTTATGAATCAATAAAAAATTTACAATTTTTAATTATAAACCTGTGTTTTCTATCAAAATTACTTCTTGTGTGAATTTTGGGACACCCTTTTTATTGACTATGGAAAATAAAATAAATGAAGATTTAGTTCTCTTCTTCTCCTCACTTCTGTATACATGTACACTTTTTATTTATTCTCTCACCCATCCTCCCAGTATAGTGATACCATAATTTTGGCTAAAATCAGTTTCTCTCAATGTGGGCAGTGTTGTCATTTTGGATGCGACAGTTCTTCATTATCCTGTTCATTACATATTATTATTTAGCATTCCTGGACCCTGGGCATTAAATATCAATAACAACCTGAATTACCCACAACCATGAATTTCCCACACATTTCCAAATGTTGGATTGGTGTGTGGTACAGGTTATCTAGTTGAGAACCATTGGGTTAGATCAGTGTTTACATTATTACCATTATGTAAATGGTAGTCACAGCTAAGCTGCATAGTTTACTATGATTTGCAATTACTATTTTTCCTTTCTTATACAACTTTTTATTGACCCTGAAATTAATAATTGTCTTGTTTTGTTTGGTGTTATCTGAACTTATTACTAATTTATCTTCATGCTCTCTTCTAGCAGTCTATATCTCTATCTTTGCATTCAGACACTTTAAAAATTGTATCAGTTTTACATTTTTAAAGTCATCTCTCCCATTCTGTTCCCTTCCTTCTGGTTTGGTGGCTCTCTAGGCCTAAGGCACAGTTGTCACTCTGTGATCTTGACCATTTTCTTTAGTATTCCTCTTGCCTGTCTCTTGTTTCAGATCTCATTTTCTGGTTCTCATGTTTTCTTTTTTGATTCACTGCCTCATTTTGTCAGAGTTATTCCTCTTGTGACTCCCTGAGAAAAAGGATGCATGGATATTTTGATAATCTCCGAAAACCTTTTTTCTATCCAAAATTTTGGTCAGTTGTTTGTCTAAAATTCTGTGCTCAAAATAATTATCCCTCTGAACTTTGAAAACATGACTACATTTTCTTTTAGTTTTCAATCTTGCTATTAAGTCCATTGCCATTCTTATTCCTGATTTTTAAAATATATATTTATGTGTTATATATTTATATTTTATATATGTAGTATATGTATATGTGTATGTGTATATATCTATATCTCTATATATGTGTGTGGGGGTATATATATACATACATACCAGATATATACACCCTTCAATCAGGCAAATATATATACATATAAAAACTAGTGGCCTGCACGGGTAGGGTC
>NW_005871062.1:71958-73094 GCF_000147115.1 Myotis lucifugus
TCCCTGATGGTCAGTGTGCATGATAGCACCGGTCATTCCAGCAGTCCTTCCACCTTTGGTCGATTTGCATACTAGGCTTTATATATACGATTTTATTTACCTGACCCCCTCCCAAACTTGTAGAGGGTTGTTTATGACCCCAGTGTTCTGGGACTGGTCTGTTTTCATTCATTGATAAGTTCTTTCCATGTACAAAATCATGCCCTTTAATTCTGAGAATTTTATTGAGTTATGTATTTGACACCTCCTTTCTCCTGTACTTTCTTAGTTTATTTTCTGAAGCTTTTATTTAGATATTTAATCTCCTGGCCTGATCCTTCAATTTTCTTATCTTCCTCCATTATTTTCAGTCTCTGTCATTTTGTGCTACTTTCTGGGAGAGTTCTTCAAAAATTTAAATGTTTAAGGGGAAAAAATGTAACTTTTTACTTTGAAATAATTTAAATTTTACACACAAAAAAATTAAAAAATCATATACTCTTCACCCACCTTTCCCCAATGTTGTATTATGCAACATTATCAAAACTGGGAAATTAACATTAAGATAATACTGTTAGCTGATGTGTAAGTCTTATTCAAATTTTGTCAATTGTCCCATCAATTTCCTTTTTCTGAGCTGGGACCCAATCCAGGATTTCATGTTGCATTAGTTGTCCTTTCTCCTTAGTTTTAAGTTCTTTAATCTGGTACAGTTCCTCAGTCTGTTTTTTTCTTTCATGATCTTGATTGACACATTTGAAGTGTATTGGCCAGATATCCTGTAGTGACCCTCAGTGTGGGTTTGTTGTTTCTCCTTATGATTAAATTCAAGTGATATATACATATATTTTTTTAATATGTTCTTATTGATTTTTGTAGAGAGAGAAATATCGATGAGGCACACATCAACATTGATCTGCTGCCTCCTGCACACCCCCTACTGGGGATTGAGCCTGAAACCCCTGCAAGTGCCCTGACCTGGAATCGAACGATGACCTCCTGGTTCATAGGTTGATGCTCAACCATTGAGCCACTATGTCTGGGCAAGTTATATAATATATATATATTTTTTAATTTTTTTATTGATTAAGTTATTACATATGTGTCCTTATCCCCACGTTACCCCTATCCCCCCCACTCATGCCCTCACCCCCCCT
>NW_005871062.1:73753-75210 GCF_000147115.1 Myotis lucifugus
CCAGGGTCGTCCCTACTCACGGGGGACGTTTCAACCTCACCAGGGTCGTCCCTACACACCGGGGCCGTTTCGACCTGACCAGGGTCGTCCCTACCTCACGGGGGCCGTTTCAACCTCACCGGGGTCGTCCCTACCACACCGGGGCTGTTTCAACCTGACTGGGGTTGTCCCTACCACACCGGGGCCGTTACGACCTGACTGGGGTCGTCCCTACCTCACGGGGGCTAAAACTGGGAAATTAACATTAAGATAATACTGTTAGCTGATGTGTAAGTCTTATTCAAATTTTGTCAATTGTCCCATCAATTTCCTTTTTCTGAGCTGGGACCCAATCCAGGATTTCATGTTGCATTAGTTGTCCTTTCTCCTTAGTTTTAAGTTCTTTAATCTGGTACAGTTCCTCAGTCTGTTTTTTTCTTTCATGATCTTGATTGACACATTTGAAGTGTATTGGCCAGATATCCTGTAGTGACCCTCAGTGTGGGTTTGTTGTTTCTCCTTATGATTAAATTCAAGTGATATATACATATATTTTTTTAATATGTTCTTATTGATTTTTGTAGAGAGAGAAATATCGATGAGGCACACATCAACATTGATCTGCTGCCTCCTGCACACCCCCTACTGGGGATTGAGCCTGAAACCCCTGCAAGTGCCCTGACCTGGAATCGAACGATGACCTCCTGGTTCATAGGTTGATGCTCAACCATTGAGCCACTATGTCTGGGCAAGTTATATAATATATATATATTTTTTAATTTTTTTATTGATTAAGTTATTACATATGTGTCCTTATCCCCACGTTACCCCCTATCCCCCCCACTCATGCCCTCACCCCCCCTGTTGTCTGTGTCCATTGGTTAGGCCTATATGCTTGCATATAAGTCCTTTGGTTGATCTCTCCCCTTACCCCCACCCTCCCCTACCTTCCCTCCGAGGCCCTACAGTCCTATCGATGCCTCTCTGTCTCTGGATCTGTCCTTTTTCATCAGTTTATGTTGTTCATTATATTCCACAAATGAGTGAGATCATATGGTATTTATCCTTCTCTGACTGGTTTATTTCACTTAGCATAATGCTCTCCAGTTCCATCCATGCTGTTGCAAATAGTAAGAATTCCTTCTTTTTTATAGCAGCATAGTATTCCATTGTGTAGATGTACCATAGTACTGATGGGCACTTAGGCTGTTTCCAAATCTTAGCTATGGTGAATTGTGCTGCTATGAACATAGGGGTGCGTATATCCTTTCTAATTGGTGTTTCTAGTTTCTCGGGGTATATTCCTAGAAGTGGGATCACTGGGTCAAATGGGAGTTCTATTTTTAGTTTTTTGAGGAAACTCCATACTGTTCTCCACAGTGGCTGCACCAGTCTGCATTCCCACCAACAGTGCACGAGGGTTTAATTTTTGACAGGAATACATACATAAGTGACATTGTGCCAACATCAGGGAGGCA
>NW_005871062.1:75310-107058 GCF_000147115.1 Myotis lucifugus
AGTTCTCGGGTGACGCACCCCGGAATTGGCTTCCTCCTCTCTGGTTCCAGGTGCATCACCTGGGAACTGCAGCTGCCAAGTCACTGCAGCTCGGCAGCTCCTGCATTAAGTGTCTGTCCCTTGGTGGTCAGTGCACGTCATAGCTACTGGTCAGAGCGTCTGCCCCCTGGTGGTCATTGCACATCATAGCTACCAGTTGGTAAGTCATTTAGACTTTTATATATATACTAGAGGCCCGGTGCACAAAAATTTGTGCATTCGGGGGTCCCTCAGCCCAGCCTGTGCCCTCTTGCAGTCTGGGACCCCTCGGGGGATGTCCACCTGCTGGCTTAGGCCTGCTCCCTGGGGGATTGTGCCTAAGCTGGCAGTGATACATCCCTTGGGGGGATGTCCACTTGCCAGTGGGCCGAAGCTGCAGTTGAACATCCATAGAGCTGCTGAGGAGGCAGGAGAGGCTCCCACCATCGCCGCTGTGATGCCGTCAGCCTGGCTTGTGGCTGAGCAGAGCTCCCCCTGTGGGAGTGCACTGACTACCAGGGGGCAGCTCCTGCATTGAGCATCTGCCCCCTGGTGGTCAGTGTGTGTCATAGTGACCAGTCATTCCCAGTCGTTCTGCTGTTAGGGTCAATTTGCACATTACCGCCCTAACGGGTTTGGCTCAGTGGATAGAGCATCGGCCTGCGGACTGAAGGGTCCCAGGTTCGATTCTCGTCAAGGCCATGTACTCTGGTTGCGTACACATCCCCAGTAGGGGGTGTGCAGGAGGCAGCTGATCGAAGTTTCGCTCTCATCGATGTTTCTAACTCTCTATCCCTCTCCCTTCCTCTCTGTAAAAAATCAATAAAATATATTTGGAAAAAAAATTGCATGTGCACATTACCCTTTTATTATATAGGATAGAAGCCTGGTGCACGGGTGGGAGCCAGCTGGTTTGCCCTGAAGGGTGTCCCGGATCAGGGTGGGCAAGGGACCCCCAGCACCCCACCATTACCAACTCAGCCCCTGCTCCCTGCGATTGACGGCTCCGCCCTAATGCCTCTCACCCAGGCATTAGGCCTGGGCAGGGGACCCACAGCTCTCCAAAGGACCTCCTGCTCCACCCCTTCCCAGGCCTAACGCATGTGGCCAAGGCATTAGGCCTGGGCAGGGGACCCCAAGCTCCCACCATCAGCGACTCTGCCCCTGCTCCCCATGATCGCTGGCACCGCCCCTGCCCAGGCCTAATGCCTCTGGCCGAGGCGTTAGGCCTGGGCAGGGGACCCTCCCAGCTGCAGCCCCCTGTGATCGCTGGCAACGCCCCTGCCCAGGCCTAACACCTCTGGCCGAGGCATAGGCCTGGGCAGGGGACCCCTCCAGCTGCAGCCGCCCCGGGATCGCGGGCTCCGCCCCTGCCCGGGCCTAACGCCTCTGGCCGAGGATTTAGGCCCGGGCAGCGGCGACCTGCAGCTGTAGCCGCCCCTGCCCGGGACTAACGCCTCTGGCCGAGGCGTTAGGCCTGGGCAGGGGACCCCCCCAGCTGCAGCCGCCCCGGGATCGCGGGCTCCGCCCCTTCCCGGGACTAACGCCTCTGGCCGAGGATTTAGGCCCGGGCAGCGGCGACCCGCAGCCGCAGCTGCCCCTGCCCGGGACTAACGCCTCTGGCCGAGACATTAGGCCTGGGCAGGGGACCCCCCCCCAGCTGCAGCCACCCCCCCGATTGCGGGCTCCGCCCCTGCCCGGGCCTAACGCCCCTGCCCAGCTCCCATCGCTGGCTCCACCCCTACTTCCCGCTATCACTGGCCAGTGCGGCAAAGGCGCCCGATTCTCAGATCATGGCTGGGGGTCAGGGCAAAGGCGGCCCCCAGGGCTGCCTTTGCCCTGCCCCCTGGCTCTTAGCTCCCCCCTGGGTTTCCGATCACTGTCAGTGGCAGGGGGCTTCTTCCGTGCTTTCCCTTTCGCCTACCTGCATTGTGCCTACATATGCAAATTAACCGCCATCTTTGTTGGCGGTTAACTGCCATCTTGGCTGGTGATTAATTTGCATATCTTGCTAATTAGCCAATGGGAATGGTAGCGGTTGTACGCTAATTACCATGTTTCTCTTTTATTAGATTAGACTAGAGGCCTGGTGCACGAAATTCGTGCACTAGGGGGTGGGGGTCCCTCAGCCCAGCCTGCCCCCTCTCACAGTCCGGGAGCCCTCAGTGGATGTCCTACTGACGGCTTAGGCCCGCTTCCTGTCTGGCAGCAGAGGCTCGGAGCAGGCGCCCCGTGTGTGTGTGTGTGTGTGTGTGTGTGTGTGTCCACTGGGTGCCTGCCCCCAGCCACACCGCAGAGGCTTGGAGCAGGCGCCCCTCTGTGTTGATCTCTCAGGCTCTTGGCCGTACCTGCATGTTGTTCTCTCCCTTGAGTGGCGGCCAGGGCGGGCTGGAAGCTTGGCTTCCTCCATCGCCGGGGGCAACCCAAGCCTCCAGCTCCATGGCCGTCGTCATCTTTGTTGGGTTAATTTGCATAGTCGCCCTGATTGGCTGGTAGGTGTAGCGGAGTGACACCAATTTGCATGTTTCTCTTTTATTAGCACTTGGAGTGCGGGAAACGAGTTAAGTCGGCTCGCGTGAATTGCGCGTACTCCGCGGGAGCCGTCTTAAAACTCGGTTCATATAGATTTGCGGTGGAGTGCGGGAAACGTGTAAACTCGGGCCGATTGTAACTGCGTATTACCAAATATTTGTTTGTAATCCACCCTTTTGGTGGATGGAACAAAACCAAAAGACAGAGCCATCTTATATTTTGGCGGGAAATTCACCCGCACTCCAAGTGTTAGTATAGATATATAGATACTTATTGATTACAGAGAGGGAGGGAGAGGGAGAGATATAGAAACATCAATGATGAAAGAGAATCATTGATTGGCTGCCTCCTGCATGCACCACACTGGGGATCGAGCCTGCAACCTGGGCATGTGCCCCGACCAGGAATCAAACTGAGTTCATAGGTCAGTGCTCAACCACTGAGTCACACCAGCCAGGCCCCATTACTATCATTTTATATTCAGTTGCTCAGTGTGTGTTTTTTGGCCATTGTGAGTCTCTTAAAGTTGGCTCCTGTGTCCTTTTGACATATCTCATACATTTTTGAGCACTTGTATACTTTCTGGCACTACAATAATAATCCAGATTTATCTTATACTTCCTCTGCCCCAGCTCTGGAATCAGCCATTTCTTTTAAGTGTAGAGTAATATTTAGAAACCAAGATCTGGGTGCTAGAGGTGCTCATTGCTACTGAGATGCTATTGCTTCTAGACTCTCTAAGTGGAGAGAGCTAGGAAATAAATATATGTGTGTGCACACTTTTAGATATTTGTGTGTGTGTGTGTGTGTGTATCACCATCAGTTCATACAAATACCTCTGGTTTCTGTCTGTCACTACGGATTCAAAGCTATCTCACTTTGTCTCTCTCATTACTTGTAACTTCACGAACATGAAACCTAGCTCTAGTTACCCACAACATATGTACTTACTTGATTAATTTTAGAATAATGACAAAGCAGTTTCAGAATTTCATCCCTCTGTGAAAAACAAATTCAATAACTAAAGTATAGTATTTGTATAGTTCTTTTGTTTCTCATCTTACACAGTTAATGTTTTCCAAATTTACTTTTGGCTAATTCCTTTCATTCTGGTTATGTTGATTATTTGTAATACAGTTAGGTTCATTTATTATTGTTTGTATTTCAATTTGGATTTACTGTACAGTAAACCCTCAATTTTGTGGACCTCAATTTAATGGACTCCCCAGAAAGTAAGACGTTGGTTATCTGCCAAGGTAGGAGAAGGGATCTTAGGGTTTGTTTTTTATTCAGACTTTGAACCAGTTCTTCATTTTTCCACTCCCCTCATACCCTGATAGGTATTATTGCTTTCAATTCTTAAGCCTTTCTGAGATCTTGTAGCTTGCCTTTTGGCTTCTGCTACTGCTGGCTTAGTTTCTGCTCTTTTGGCCTGCTAAGTCTGTTAATACTCATTCATCTGCTTTCTTCTTTCAAAAATAGTATTGCTCTCATCTCCTTTTTCATTTTCTTTGTCCTTGAGTGTTTTTACCTTTTTAAAACCCGTGTTTGTCATCTTAATGGGATTTAGAGAGGGAACTGAGGTAAACGTGTGTTTAGTCCCTGCATATTGGGAAATGATTCTTGAAACTTAGTTTATTGTGGGCAGGTATAGCAAACAGGGTCATGTTAGAGTATGCATGATTTTCTTCTCAACTTTCACTGTGGGGAATTCCTAGAATTCCGTGATCATAAAGGATTTCATTTTGTCTGATAGTCTAGTTCAGCGGTTCTCAACCTGTGGGTCGCAACCCCTTTGGCTGTCGAACGACCCTTTCACAGGGGTCGCCTAAGACCATCCTGCATATCAAATATTTACATTACGATTAATAACAGTAGCAACATTACAGTTATGAAGTAGCAACAAAAATAATTTTATGGTTGGGTCACAACATGAGGAACTGTATTTAAAGGGCCAGAAGGTTGAGAACCACTGGTCTAGTTGAATTTTATGCGCCCTCTTTATTCAGTTTTCTAATATATATTCCTGTGAATATATCTTTATGATCTATATTTATTTAAAGACTTTTTTACTGATTTTTAGAGAGAGGAAGGGAGAGGTAGAGAGAGAGAGCAAAACATTGATGTGAGAGCGGCACATCAATCAACTGCCTCCTGCATGCCCCCTACCTGGGATCAAGCTCACAACCTGGGCATGTGCCATGACCTGGAATCGAACCAGCAACCTTTCAGTGCACAGGATGACACCCAACCAAGCCACACTGGCCAGGGCTTGACCTAAATTTTTTTTATTGATTTTTTCAGAGAGAGGAAGGGAAAGACAGAATCATCAATTTGTTATTCTACATATTCATGCAGTCATTGGCTGACTTTGTATGTGTCCTGACTAGGGATCGAACCTGCAGCCTTGGTGTATCTGGATGATGCTCTAACCAACCGAGCTACCCGGCCAGGGCTCTTTATGACCTAAGTTTTAGGGTGGAAATGTAACTTTTCTTTTTCTTCTTTACAGCTACATCCAGATCTCATTATGCATCAGAAAGATGAAAAAACAGAGGAAAATTCTATGGAGAAAAGGAATCCACTTAGCCTTTTCTGAGAAATGGAATACTGGGTTTGGAGGTTTTAAGAAGTTCTACTTTCACCAGCACTTGTGCATTCTGAAAGCAAAGTTGGGAAGGCCAGTTACTTGGAGCAGGCAGTTGAGGCATTTCCAGTGCAGAGAGAAGGCCCTTCAAATCCAGCAAACTTGGATCCAGGATGAACCTCTTTTTGCTAAGACAAAGTCGAATGTGGCTGCTGAAAATGTTAGTACTCTGTCCTCTAAAGTGAAAAGAAACAGCACTAAACACTTAGTTTCCTCCTCAAGGACCCTCCTGAAACTCCAAGCAGAGAATTTGCTGTCAGCAAAGAACTCTGACCATGAGTACCACGGAGAGAAAAATCTCTTGCAGGCAGTTGCTGACTTACCAGCAAATAGTGTTTTAGATCAGGCTATTGGTCACAGACCTAGGACGGAGCTGCAAGCTTCTGACTTTCCCATGAAGTTCAATGGGGAGAGCCAAAGTTCAGGTGAGAGTGGCACAGTTGTGGTCACCTTGAGCAACCATAAGAGAAAGCGCTTTTGTTATGGCTGCTACCGAGGGCTGGAGCACCACAGGAATAGGGGACCTCTGACTCCAAAAAAGTTCCAACTTAACCAACATAGAAGAATAAAAGTATCTCCGCTTATGATGTATGAGAAATTATCCATGATTAGATTTCGGTACAGGATTCTCAGATCCCAGCACTTCAGAACAAAAAGCAAAGTTTGCAAGCTAAAAAAAGCCCAGCAAAGTTGGGTGCAGGTCACTGGGGACCATCAAGAGACCCTTAGGGAGAACGGTGAGGGTGGCAGTTGTAGCCCATTCCCTTCCCCAGAACTTAAAGACCCTTCTTGTCGGCATCAACCACACTTCCCAGGTATGGACAGCAGTACTGTGATGAAGGGAAAGAACTCTCATGTGCCTGATGGCTGCACTAAAGGAAGCCCTTTCTTGGGCAAGGAGCTTAGTTTAGCTGAAGCATTCCCTGACCAACAGAATGGCAGTGCCACATATACCTGGGACCAGTCACCCTCTTCCCCTCCTAAGTGGGAGTTTCCAGAGCTAATTCATGACATCCCCTTACCAGACCATCATTCTAGTAATGTGTTTATCTCAGAAACCGAAAGAGAAAATATGACTCTTGGTCAGGAAAATCGGACAAGTACTGTCAATGATGACACAGTAAAATTGTCAGTGTCTGGGGCAGATCAATCTGTAAGTAATGTAGATGGGCCTATGTCCGAAGAGACTGTTCAGAAAGAGAGCTCATACCAGATGGATGAGGATGGATCTCTCAAACAGAACATTCTTTGTTCTAAGTTGCTGGACCACCCTTACTGTAAAAGTCCGCTGGAGGCTCCTCTGATGTGCAGTGGAGTCACACTAGAAAATCAAGTGGGAGATGGGAAGAACAGTCAAAAAGCATCTCCAGTGGATGATGAACAGCTGTCAATCTGCCTTTCTGGTATGCACTCTTCCTTTATTCTCCCTCAACCTCCAGCCCACACTTGCTGTCCATTATCCTTTCTAGGATGGTGTTTTTCCCTTCCACACATGGATTTCTCTTTAAACAATTAGACATTCTTCTCGACATTTGTTTTTTATATTGTTTTATTATATAGATGTCCCATAGTTTATTTAATTCTTGATTGATGGACACTTGTGGTGCTTACAGTTGTTTTCTTCTATCAACAATGGTGCAGTGAAACTACTTCTTTATAATTATGCAAGTGTTTCTGTAAGTGAAATTCCTAGTAGTAGAATTGATGCTGGAAGAACACATTTAAAATTTTAAGAGAATTGTTAAATTAGTGTTCAAAAAGCTGAACCAGTTTACACCTGTTAAACTTTGTCAGTCTTACAGATCATGAGAGTTTTCACTTTAATGTTCAGTTTTTATTTATTTTTTATCAAACATTTTTTAATACTATTGAATTTCTTGGGATGACATTGGTTAATAAAATTATATAGGCTTCAGGGGTACAATTCTGTAATACCCCTGGGGTACGTCATCAGGGGTATATCATCTGTATATTGTATTGTGTGTTTACCACCCCGTCATAATTTGCATTTTTTAGTTTAAAGTTTAAACATTTTTGTCTATATTTGTTGGCCATTTTTTGTTTGTATATAACTTTTCTTTGCCTATTTTTCTATTGGGTTATTTATATTTTATTTATTTAATTACTAGAAGCTCTTATGTACCAGGCAGTGTGATAGTTCTAAGAATGTAGCATTAAATACTCTGTGAGGGTAGGATACACTGATTCTTACCTTCATAGACCTTATCATCATTCTAGTTTTAAAGATGTTAAATTTTAATTATAAATATTATAAGAGTTTAAGTTTTTCTCTACCAAAAGATGAAAGCCTCGACTTTGTATATGATATTTTTGCTTAACAGAAATTTTCAGTTCTTTCATAGTAAAATATATCTGTCTTTATGGCCTCAAGTTACTGTGTCATGTTTTAAAGCCTAATTGTTAAAATCTACCCCACAAAATCAGTTGGCATAAACATTTTTGGAAGACACTATGGTAGTATCAATTTTTGACCCATTCCCCTTATTGCAATTTATCCAAGATCTAAAAGAGTACAAATATATTTGTATGGGGACATTACTTAAGACAACAAATGTTTCTATGGAAGTAAAAGTTATGGCACATCCAAGCAATAGTATCCTATGAAGCTGTTAAGGAATAAATTTTATCTGTATTTTGATACTGAAAGCTGTATATAAAGTGAAAAAGCAAGTTGTAAAATGATGCCATTTTGTTAAATGATACATATGCACATATGTAGGATAAGTATGTGTATATATGTGTCCACATATGTATAAGATATATCTTGACAGATATATCAAATTTTTATAAATGGCTTTTTCTGGGGAGTTAGGAGAGTTACTTCTTGGTGGTCTGAACACTTTGTTTGCCCAACAATTAAATCTGTATAAAAAGTTCCCAGACACACATGCAAAAACCTCTTCAAAGTACAGAGTCCTAGCAAATCTTTAAAAAACCTATTTCTGTCATTTATACTGTCTAGAAGAAAGACAAATTTCCCTACCGTGAGGTTAGCAGAACCATGATACACAAATCTAAAATAATTAATATTTACCCACAAATACCAAATTAATTTATACATACAGATGTAGCACTTCCAAAAACAATAGATACATTGAATATGGCATATAGTAAAACTGTAGCATGATGTGAGGAAGTAGGAACTTTTATAGAATTTACATTTATTCACATTAGTGATCTGTATTGTAATGCATGAAAAGTATGTTAAAAACACATGTGTCTCTCCATACCCAAAACTAGGAGGAGAGTTTGGTAAATCAGAAACAGAAACTCCCAAAAGGCAGAAAGTGGAGGGAAGGCCCAGAGCATAGCCCAGCAGCAGAAGGAAGATTAGTGTAGGAAAATGATGCAATATCAAGTGAGTCCCATTTCTGGAAGATGGAGGTAGAGAGGAAAGCGGAGACCTATGATAAAAGACTGAGTAGGGGAATCTCAACAAAAGTATCTCTCCCTGCCTGTGCCATATAGCAGCAAGGAGGATATCTGCTATCAAGCCGAAATCCTCGCCCCCTTGACATACAGCATTGATATTCTAACCAGAGATTGATGGGGAGAGAGGACATTTCCCATCCCCCCTGCTCCAATACTGTAACACTTGGCAAGAATGAGGAACAGTCATTTCCAGAAGAACAGTTTTTGGAGTTCTTAGCATCTGCACCACATTGAAAATAGTTCAAGGCAGAGCAACATCTACTGCCCATCATAGCACTCCCTCCACCCTTCAAGTTACCCAAGTAGACATGAGCCCAGAATCTAACACCAAACATCCGAAGAAAGCCAACACAATGAAAGATAGATTTAACAAATAAAAGAACTAAACCTGAGTAATCAGGATTGATAGAGCCATTAGAATAAGACTCAATATAGGATAGTCAGTATAGTAGATGCTCCCTTCACTGACTTCTATAGCATTAGCCAATTAAATCCCATGGTATGCTGAATGCTGCCTGTTTTCTAATATAACTGTACATTATGCTCATTGCAGTGGGCTTACATATTTATCAACAGCTGTACTTACTTCAATATACTTACTGCTTCATAATTTTATTCGTTAGTTTAAATGAAATACGAGTGTAAAGAGAAAGTTACTCTCTTCAAAACCAAGTTGGATGCTTTGCAATGACAGCTGTGAGTTGCTGAAAAAAATTAATACTGAGTTTTGCTTGTACAAGATAACTTTTTAAAAGTATGTTTTTGTTGATTTTTTTAGAAAGGGGGATAAAGATAGAAACATCGATGAGATAGAAACCATGTATACCTTAAAAGACTTGAGGGAAGATATGAAAATCTAGGGTTCTGTATTAGTTAGCTACTGTTTTGGAAGGAAAGAAATAGATTCCTATGTCACAACATTCTAGAATAGATGGATTAAAAATTAGGAACAAGTAAATACATAAAAAACTTGTACACAATGTTCATAGCATCATTATTCATAATAGTCAAGAAGTGGAAACAACCTAAATGTTTATTAACTGATGAATGGATAAATAGAATTTGGTATATCTACACAGTGGATTATTGTGTCATAAATAGAAATGGAATACTGATATACAGTATGTTTCAGTGCAGATGAACCTTGAAAATGTGCTAAGTGAAAGATGCCAAACAAAAAGGCCACATACTGTAGGATTCTATTGATTTGACATGTCCAGAGTAGGCAAATATGTGGAGATAAAAAGTAGATTAATGTTTGCCAGGGGCTAGGGACAGAAGAATGAGGAGTGACTACTAACAAGTTTCTCTGTGGGGTAATGCAAATGTTCTGGAATTAAGTGATAATGGTTGCACAATTCTGAATATATAAAATCATTGAATTGTTCACTTTAAGAGGTTGAATTTTGTGGTGTGTGAATCATAGTTCAATAAAACTTAAAAACTAAGTACAAAAGACCATTTTAATAATCAAGCATCATGGGAAACTCAAGCAATAAAAATATATCAATCTAACTTCATAAACATTAAAAACTTGTATATGTATATAACAAAACTCAAGTGAAAAGTTAAAGTTTTAGACATGCAGTTGTCCTTTGATCCAGAAATTTGACTGTTCTGGCAACCAATAAAACAATGATATGTCAAAGGTTTAATTACTTAGAGAACTAAAAATTAACTTAAATGGACATCAGTAGGGAATTGGTTAAAATCTGGCATATCCATGTAATGGACTACTAGGTTGTTTTGAATTGACTTAGGGAAAAACATGTATTGAAGGAAAAAAAGCAGATTCAAGAAGAGTAAATAGTCCTAAATGGCTCAGTGGAGAGCGTTGGCCTGTGGACTGAAAGGTCCCAGGTTCGATTCTGATCAAGGGCATGTACCTGGGTTGCGGGCACATCCCCAGTAGGAGGTGTGCAGGAGGCAGCTGATCAATGTTTCTCTCTCATCGATGTTTCTAACTCTCTATCCCTCTCCCTTTTCCTCTGTAAAATATCAATAAAAAAATATATAAAAAAAAGAAGAGTAAATATAGTGTACTATTTGCATGTTTAAGAAAAACATGTTCATAAGGGTGTAAAGTTCTAAAGTAATTACAGGGTAATTGCCACTTTATTTTAAAATGTTTATGGTCATATGTTAGAAAAAAACCTTAAAATTGAAGCTTTTTCCTGTTTCAATACTATAAAAATATTCGTTCCTACTTTCTTCTAGACTATTAATGTGTTATTTTTACATTTAGCCATTTGGAAAAAAGATGGATCCCTACCTCATTCTTTTTTTTATATAAATATATTTTATTGATTCTTTACAGAGAGGAAGGGAGAGGGATAGAGAGTTAGAAACATCGATGAGAGAGAAACATCGATCAGCTGGCTCCTGCACACTCCCCACTGGGTATATGCCTGCAACCAAGGTACATGCCCTTGACCGGAATCGAACCTGGGACCCCTGAGTCCGCAGGCCAATGCTCTATCCACTGAGCCAAACCGGTTAGGGCCCTACCTCTTTCTTTACAACAAGATGAGTTCCAACTGTGAATAAAATATTTGGTCACTGGTTCTATTTAGTACCATTTATTGATTGATTCATCTTTTCCCCAGGGTCATGAGATGCCACCTGCCATTGGGTCTGTTTCCGTGCTAGCACTATTCTGCTTTAATTGCTAGTTAGTTGACTAGGCTCTCTGTTTCTTCTCTTGATCCTTATTCACTGCTCCCTTTTAATCCTTAAAAGTTTATAGGAATTTCTCACATTTTTGTCTCAAGAGGAATTTTTTTTTTTAATTAAAAAAAACATGGCTTTTTTTTATTTTTTTTTTATTTTTCGCTAAAAGTATTACAAAGGGTATTACATAAGTGTCCTTTTTTCCCCCCCCACCCTTGACAAGCCCCTGCCCTCCCTTACCCCCCAGTGTCTTATGTCCATTAGTTATGGTTATATGGATGCATTGGTATTGTATTTGGGGGAAATTGCATTGATTACAATATTTGTGTTTTCCTGTCTAAAAACAAAGAATTATTCCATTTATTGACCTATGTGTCGACCTATGTGTCCCTTATAGAATTTTATAATGCTTTTTACTTAGATTTTGCACAATCCTTAAGTTTATCCTTATATTTCTTTTTTAATTGAATTTAATGGGGTGATATTGATTAACAAACTTACATAAGTTTCAGGCATATACAATACATCAATATCTTCCTTTTGATTTCTGGCATGTGTATTATATTTGTTGGAGAACCAGGTGGTTGCATTTCTTATGTGTATAACACAATCAGCCTTTTTCCACTTTTAGGATGGGATGCTGTTTCAAGAAAAAACTGTCCAATTTAACTTCTAAAATAATACCTCAGGTTTTATTTTTTAAATTATTACCTTTTGTACTTGCGGGATGGACTATAATTTGAACTGTAGTTTTTTGTTATTTTGTTTTTTCCTAACATTTTGTCCTTTGCTTCTTGGTCACATTGAAATTTTAGTACTTTTTAAAAAAATATATTTTATTGATTTTTTTTTACAGAGAGGAAGGGAGAGGGATAGAGAGCTAGAAACATTGATGAGAGAGAAACATTGATCAGCTGCTTCCTGCACACCCCCTACTGGGGATGTGCCCGCAACCAAGGTACATGCCCTTGACCGGAATTGAACCTGGGACCCTTCATTCCGCAGGCTGATGCTCCATCCACTGAGCCAAACCGGCCAGGGCGAAATTTTAGTACTTTTGAAGTAAAAGAAATTGTATTCCAAATGCACTTTTCCTTTTTGGTTCATTAGTTTGGCGATAGCAAGTGGGTAAAGAATAATAGGCCTGGACAGTGTGGCTCAATTGGTTAGAATGTCATTCCCTACACTGAAAGATTGCTGGTTCCATTCCTGGTCAGGGCACATGCTCAGGTTGCAGGCTTGATCCCTGGTAGAGGGTGTGTAGGAGGCAGCCAATTGACATTTCGCTCTCACATCGTTTCTCTCTCTCTAAAAATCAATAAAAAATATATTTTTAAAAAGTCCTCAATTAAAAAAAAAAGAATGATGGATTTAACCCTCATTTTAAGTCTGTTTTCTGGGTAATTCTTGTCCCACCCGTGTTAAAAGGGGAAGGTGCAGTGAACAAAAGTTGTAGGGAAAAGATGATGGGTAGTTCTTGTTTGGGCGGTGGCATAGCATAAGAGCTAACTGCTCAGTGTCTGTTGTCGTTTGACCTGCAGTCAGTCTTAGTTCTGACATATGCTAGTTAGGGATCCTTGGGAAAGTTACTTAACCTCCCTAAGCTTCCGGTTTCCATTTGTAAAATAGGGATACTGTAATACATAGGGTGTTTACAAGGATGAAGTGAGATAATGCCAGTGCTTGGCTTATGGTCCCAGTGAGTAAATGGTATGCATCAGTGAGACGTTGTCATCTAAGATTCTCCTTGAAGATTCAGATAGGGCCTTTCTATGCATTAGGAATCCATATTTATCATCTGAAAGTGAAAACAAAAGTACAGATAAGAGGGGAAAAATATCCCCTTAATATCCCTCAAAATACTACCATCCAGAAATAACAGTGTTAACAGGGACACTTCTTTGCCATGGTACTTGTTTGGCATTGAAGTCCCTATGCCCTAGATAGATGAGCCTGCTTTCTTATTTGAGAAGTTTCAATTAAGGTTGCTGGGCCTAAACTGTAATCTTTTATTAGAATTATTTTTATACTAGAGGCCCCGTGCACAAGATTTTTATATTAGAGGTCCCTCAGCCTGGCCTGTGCCCTCTTGCAGTCTGGGACCCCTCGGGATGTCCACCTGCTGGCTTAGGATGTCCACTAAGCTGGCAGGCAGTCATCCCTCTCGCAGTCCAGGGCTCTCACCGTCCACGACCCCTCGCTCCTTACTGCCTGCCTGCAGCAGAGGCTCCCGCCACTGCTGCTGGGCTTGCCAGCTGAGCCCGGCTTTTAGCTGAGCTGCTCTACCCCTGTGGGAGCACACTGACCATCAGGGGGCAGTTCCTGTGTTGAGCATCTGCCCCTTGGTGGTCAGTGCACGTCATAGTGACCGGTTGTTCTGCCATTTGGTCGATTTGCATATTATGCTTTTATTATATAGGATAAAATGTCTTCCTTAAATGCAGTTTCTCAGATGTTGGGATTCTTTATTTTCTGTTTTGGGCCCATTCTCCCTTGTATATACAAGGCTATAGTTAGATAACTATAAGATATGACATAGTAAATGTTGTAGGTAAATATATGCTCTATTCCTTCTTAGAAGCCCCAAATCTCTATCTCCTACTCTGATTAATCTGGATCATGGGACCTCCTTTTTTTTCCTCTTCCGTATGCCTAAAGCCTAGATCAGGACCAGGCATAAGCAAACAACTCTTTGCTGTTTACTATACCTTGACCTTTGTTCTTGTCTTAAGCCTTTCCAATTGGGAGCCACTCCGATGAGAGACTAACAGGAAGAAAAATGGGGTTTTCACACCCTTTTTTTGCCCCTTCCCTGTACAAAACACTCCATTTCCCAGACAGTCACTTTGTTGTGGTCCTTCCTGTTCATTCTGTGTCGATGTGTAGCAGAGGCCATTCTTAAAGTTAGAAAGGGAGCTGAGTAAAATGTCTACTGTCCTTATTTTTCCCATGTTAACCTAGTAGACTTAACTGTCAGACTGATGGTCAGCGAGGCTGTTGCTCTCCCCATTCAGCATCAGTGAATAGCACAAGTCACGCCTGCACTTTTTTTTTTTTAAATATATTTTTTATTGATTTTTTACAGAGAGGAAGGGAGAGAGATAGAGAGTTAGAAACATCGATGAGAGAGAAACATCGATCAGCTGCCTCCTGCACATCTCCTACTGGGGATGTGCCCGCAGCCCAGGTACATGCCCTTGACCGGAATTGAACCCGGGACCTTTCAGTCCGCAGGCCGACGCTCTATCCACCGAGCCAAACCGGTTTCGGCGGGCCTGCACTTTTGTGAGCCTCTCAGCCTTTCTTCAGCTTCTTTGTATTTACTTAGAATAATGTCCTGGTTTTATTTCCTAGGGCCTTTTTAGGTATATTCAGTGGGTCATTTTGGAAGCCATTAAAATGCATATACATTTAACCTAAATTGACCTGAAGACGATTCTCTATTCTGGCCAAGAAGTCATCCTTAATTCTGTTTCCCTTCTTAAAATATGCTACTTGCTGTTATTCAGTTAAGCTTACCTCATAGTGTTTTTCAGATTATAATAATGCTATCAAATTGTATATTTAAAATGCCTTCGAATTTGTCCCTTTTATCAAATTGTATATTTAAAACACCTTTACCAAATGATACTTTGACAGCAGTCTCAACAATTCATTCCCTCTAATTGTGAGTCTCAACAATTCATTCCCTCTAATTGTGATTTAAATATATGTATTATATTTATATTATATTTATGTTATATTTAACATTATATATATATATATGTTTTTATTGATTTTTGGAGAGGAAGGGGGAGAGAGAGAGACAGAAACATCGATCAGCTGCCTCCTGCTAGCCCCCTATTGGGGATCGAGCCTGAAACCCAGGGATGTGCCCTGCATGACCAGGAATTGAACCAAGGATCTCTAGGTGCGTGGGACGATGTTCAACCAACTGAGCCACACTGGCCAGGGTTCTAATTGTGATTTTTAAAAAAATAATTCCTTTTAGTTACCAAATGTGATAGACACATTTAATCAGGTAATTAAGCCCTTTACTAGTATATTTCACTCTTTCAGAGATAGGATTCTACTGCAAGGTTAAACTACTAAAAGATGTCTGTCTTTAGTTTTAGCTAGCCATTTCCTAACAGTGCATTGCTAGCTTAGAAATCCAATGTGAAATGTCTTAGAACATTTCTCTATGTGGAGAGGGTCTGATTCATTTTATTTTTTTCACAAAACATAACTTTTAAAAGATTTTGTTGCCCTAGCTAGTTTGGCTCAGTGGATAGAGCATCAGCCTGTGGACCAAAGGGTCCCGGGTTCAATTCCCGTCAAGGGCATCTACCTTGGTTGCAGGCTCTTGCCCGGCCCAGGCCCCGGTCAAGGCTCATGCAAGAGGCAACCAATCGGTGTGTTTTTCTCACATTGATGTTTCTGTCTGTCCCTCTCTCTTTCACGCTCCCTAAAAATCAATGGAAAAATATCCTCAGGTGAGGATTAACAAAAAACAAACACTCTCTTCTGCCAGCATCAACCTATATGAATCAGGAGGTCACTGTTCTATTACCCATCTGGGCACATGCCCAGGCGTGCAGGAGGAAGCCGATCAATGATTCTCATCATTGATGTTTCTGTCTCTTTCTTTCTCTCTCTCTCTTTCTTTCTCTCTCTCTCTCTCTCTCTCTCTTCATCTCTGAAATCAATAAAGAAAATTTTTTAAAGATTTTGTTGTTGTTAATCCTCACTCCGAAGGAGGTAGTGAGAGAGAGAGAGAGAAAGAGACATCTAGGTGAGAGAGATACATTGATTGCTTGCCTCCCGCACTTACCTGCAACCCAGGTATGTGCCCTTGACCAGGAATTGAACCCTCGACCCTTTGGTGCATGGGCTGATGCTCTAACCAATAAGACACACCAGCCAGGGCAAAAATTTTTTAATAGTATGATATATGTAATACTATAGGTTAAATATAGGTTAAGTATTGGGAGAATGCTGAAAATGGTTTTTCCACCTTAATCTTTCTTTCTTTATTTAAGGATTCCTAGATGAGGTTATGAAGAAGTATGGCAGTTTGGTTCCACTCAGTGAAAAAGATGTCCTTGGAAGATTAAAAGATGTCTTTAATGAAGACTTTTCTAATAGGTTTGTCAATGATGCTTAAGTTAAGCCCTTGACAATAAAATTTAGCATATGTGACTTTTTTCTTGATTAAAAAAAGATACTTAGCAATAAATTGAGCAGAACTCATGTTTTTAATCTTCTATTTCAAAATCTTTCTGTTTCAGAAAAACATTTATCAATAGGGAAATAACAAACTATCGGGCCAGACATCAAAAATGCAACTTCCGTGTCTTCTACAATAAGCACATGCTAGATATGGATGATCTGGCGACACTGGATGGTCAGAATTGGCTGAATGACCAGGTTAGTGTATTGTAGGTTCTCATCATGGAAAAGTTGCAGAGGATGTTGGACAACAAAATATAATTAATAACTTCTGGGTTGGCTTCGCAGTTATCTTTTGGAATCAAGGATTCTTTATCCCTTACTGAAGTGACTCATTCTCTAACCCCACTATCCAAAAGGTTTGATTACTGTTAGCAGTATCAATGTGTTATTCATTCTGAGTGGGATGTTCTAAATTGTATAGGGTTAGTAAGCTGGTTTTATGTTGGCTTCTTTATAGGTCATTAATATGTACGGTGAGCTGATAATGGATGCAGTCCCAGACAAAGTAAGTGAAAACTTACTCTTCTTTAGGAGCAAGAGTCCTTGTATATTAAAAAGTGTTGTTTTTAAAAAACAAACACTTTATATAATTATTTGATATCGCTTGGATTTTTTTGAAAAGGATTAATTTTGTCTTGATCAGGTGCTAGGTTTGGGCATACGTTCTACAAAATCACTGCTGCATAAGAAAGTCATGATGCTGGTGTTTTCCTGCTTATTTGTTTCAAAGTAGATATGGTTGTTGGTATCTTTTTTTTTTTTTTTTTAATCCTCACCACAGAGGATATTTTTCCATTGATTTTTAGGGTAAGTAGAAGAGAGAGGGAAAGACAGAGAGAAATATTGATGTGAGAGAAACACACAGATTAGTTGCCTCCTGCAGGGCCTGACCAGGGCGCAGGCCAGGGAGGAGCCTGCAACCAAGGTACATGCCTGTGACCGGAATCAAACCTAGGGCCCTTCCGTCCACAGGCCGATGTTCTATCCACTGAGCCAAACTGGCTAGGGCTGGTTGTTGATATCTTGAGAAGGCTTTTTCTTAGTTGAAGATGCACAAAAGGGACTATTTGCTTTAAGCTTTAAAATTTAACTTAGTTTTACTATCTTTTAAAAAGTGGTAAAGTAGTATTCAGCTTCACTTTATTTTGGATTAATCTTTGATACTCAATTCAAATACAAACTAAATTATAAAATGCCCTTAAGAGCTTAGTTACATATTAAAACTATTCTTAAAATGTAATATATTAATTTCTTTCTGAGTACTCAAATTGCTTAGTGAGCAGCCTTTGATTTCAATGAGCAAAACTTTTCAAAGTACTTTATAAACTTTTGTAAGTCTGATAGTTTAAACAGGTAATGTAATGAATCTCAGATTGCAACACTATTTATGAAAATAGACAAAATGTCATAACTTTCCACTTAAAATCACAAATATGTTAAGTATTTTAAATTAGAATCATAAAGCTAATCTGTCAGATTGCATTCCAGATTCTGACGCATACAAAGTTTGAGACTCACTGCTCTAGAAATAGCTACTGTAAGCTCTTTTAAAAACCAATATCTTAAGCTACATGGTTCTCAAAATATATGTGCATCAGAATCCTCTGAAAAGTTTATAAAACCAGATTGCTGAGCCTCAACCTCAGAGTTTGTGCTTCAGTAGGTCTAGGGTAGAGTCTCAGAATTTACATTTTGGCAAGTTCCAAGGTGATGCTGATAATGCTTGTGTTCTGGTGACCACATCCTGAGAACCTCAACAGGAAGAGAACAATTTTATCATTTCAAGTGAGTCAAAGTTATTGAGGAAACACTTAAGACCACAATTGTTTACTATCTCAGGTGGGCTGATACTAATTTAGAAGCCAGAACTCCGAAGCCATGTATGCAGGACATGATGCTCCATATGACTAGAATAATTCTTTCAGTGCTAGAAATGATTAAGCTATGGCCTTTTTATAGTTGTTATGACAACAAGAATTTCCAAATTCACATTCTTCATATGAGGTTAGTTTTGTAATCCATATCCTTTTAGTTCAAGGATTACCTCATTATACCTCATTCTTTCATAGCCTCTTTTAACTTTATCACCTGATTTGGAGAAATCTGTCAGGTTGCTTGTCTACTTGATTGGATTCAGGTAATCTGTTTACTGTCCATTCCAGTTCTAACTTATGAGAACCATGCAATGTATTTTTTATATTTTGGTTATTATTTTAAAGAAGAAAATTCCCCTCACCTTTTTGTTTATCTTATATTTAAGGATTTTTAAATTTCCTTTTTTTTTAAAGTTAAACCTGGGCACAGTCTAATATAATCTGGGTGCTTGTATTTGATGTCTCTTCTAGGTTCACTTCTTCAACAGCTTTTTTCATAGACAGCTGGTAACCAAAGGATATAATGGAGTAAAAAGATGGACTAAAAAGGTATTCTCTTTATTCTAAATTTGAAATGTAGATGATAATCCACTTTGAGTGGAAGTATAAGAACTTTATTACCAATGTGATGTTAAGTAGAAACAGACTTTAATGTGAAAGTTTTTTATTGTTTCTTTTAAGTCTTGTTCGAAAGATAAGACACTAGTAAAATTGAGTCTATCCACTTGATTGGAATGTGCTATAACAAAGCACTGGGCAGAAAGTTAATGGTTTGTACTACTATTAGCTTAATGTACAACTTGGACAAGACAGTTTGGGCTATAGATTGCTTATTTATCAAAATGATAAATCAGAGTAATCCCTAAAATCACTTTCAATCTTTTTTGAAATATATATATTTTTATTGATTTTAGAGAGGAAGGGAGAGGGAGAGATAGAAACATCAATGATGAGAATCATTGATCAGCTGCCTCCTGCAATACCGCCTGCTGGGCATCAAGCCAGCAACCCTGGCATGTGTCCTGACTGGGAATCGAACTGGCAACCTTTTGATGCAAGGTACGACATCCGACCAACTGAGTCACACTGACCACAGCTATTTTTTGATATTTTGACAAAATTACCAACAAGTTCAAATTTCATAGTCATAAGCCTAGAGCAACAATTTTCAACCTTTTTCATCTCATGGCACACATAAACTAATTACTAAAATTCTGTAGCACACAAAAGAATATGTTATATTTTTTGCCTATCTGATTTTAAAAATAACTATAATTTTGATTCATTAACACCAGATGGCTATTGTTGTGTTGGCTGCTGTCATTTTTTTATTTGACAATCTAGGGGAAAAGAAGTCAGTGCTCTGACTAGTAAGTATTGCATGTTTTAAAAATTCTTGTAGCACACGAATTGAAAATAGCTGGTCTAGAGATACTATAACTTTTTACTTTTTGTTGTTGTTGTTAATCCTCACCCAAGGATATTTTTCCATTCATTTTTAGAGAGAGTGGGAGGGAGAGAGAGAGAAACATCAATGTGAGAGAGACACATCAATTGGTTGCCTCCTGCACATGCTCTGACCTGGCCTTGAATCAGGCCTACAACCCAGATACTTGCCCTTGACCAGGAATCGAACCCGGACCCTTTGGTTCTTGGGTCAATGCTCTAACCACTGAGTAACCAGCCAGGGCATATAACTTTTTACTTTTTATACTGAATGGGTTAGAGAAATTAAGAGTAAATCTTAAGAGTAGATGGAAATAACTTTTTGCAAAGTACAAAAATACCTGATTGAACATTACTATTCAAGGCATCATTAGTAGTGCCAACATATATGGAATATGGTTGAAGAGTGCAAGTCTGAGGAAGTAGATATAATGAATTTAGAAATCAGACCTAGGTTCAGATCATAGTTTAGCCACTTAACTAGTTGTAAGACCTTGGGCAAATTACTTAATTTAAAAAAAATTATTGATTAATTTGAGAGAGAAACATTGGTTTGTTGTTCCACCTATTTATGCATTCATTCATTCATTGATTCTTATATTTGTCCTGACTGGGATCGAACCGGCAACGCTGGTGTATCAGGATGATGCTTTAACCAACAGAGCTACCCAGCCAGAGTAAATTACTTAATTTTTATAAGCTTCAGTTTCCTTATCTGTAAAAAAAGAATATGAATAGTATTTACCTTGTTGTGAGGATAAATGACATAATGCATGTAAACCACTAGGTACATGGTAAACACACAGATAGTCATTATCTATAATAATAAAAAGGTAATATGCTAATTAAACCAGACGTCATTCCAGATGTCTTTCCTGACAAAGCCAGAGAGGGAGGGAAGCCAGCCCGGGTTCCGGGTGCCTGCGGGCAGCTGGAGAAGGGAAGCCTGGGTTCTGGGTGCCGGAGGGAAGCCGGTGCCGGCACCTGGGGGAAAGAAGGCCTACTCTTGCACGAATTTTTGTGCATCAGGCCTTTAGTCTATAATAATAAAAGTGTAATATGCTAATTAGACTGGACAGCCAAAAGACCTTCTGGACGTCATTCCAGACAAACTTCTGGACAAAGCCATTGCGGCGGGGCCAAGGCAGAGGCGGTTAGGGGTGATCAGGCAGGCAAGGCGAGCAGTTAGGGGCCATCAGACAGGCAAGGCAAGCAGTTAGGGGCTATCAGGCAGGCAGGCAGAATGGTTAGGGGCGATCAGGCAGACAGGCAAGTGGTTAGGGGCGATCAGACAGGGAGGCAGAGTGGTTAGGGCTGATCAGGCAGGCAGGCGAGTGGTTAAGAGCGATTAGGCAGGCAGGATATTTTTTCCATTCATTTTTAGAGAGAGTGGGAGGGAGGGAGAGAGAGTGAAGTGGATCTGATCCAGAGATGTAGGGCCTTGAATCTGTGTTTTGAAATTTACCCATAATGTATAGGAATCTATAGAAGGGTTTTAGGTGGGACATCATCCAGTTTGTAGTCTAGCAGCACTGATGAATATGAATGAATGTGGGAGCAAAGTTGATGTGGGTAGAACAGCAGATTGATGGTATTGTTTTTAAAATACATTTTTATTGATTTCAGAGAGGAAGGGAAAGGGAGAGAGATAGAAACATCAATGATGAGAATCATTGATCAAATGATTCTCTGGGGATTGAACCTGCAACCCACACATGTGCTCTTGACCAGAATCGAACCTGGGACCCTTTGATCCGCAGGCCGATGCTCTATCCACTGAGTCAAACCAGCTAGGGCTTGATGGTACTTTGGGATAGAATAGTAGCAGGAGAGATGGGAGATGTACACAAATATGAGTGTGATCTAGGAAGTAAAATTAACAGGATTTGGTGATGGATTGGTTATGGGGATGGAGGAGAGGAAATGTGAAAGGTGACTTCCAAGCGTGTGGCTTATTCCACCGGAATGGGCTATGGTGGTGTTTACATTAGAAAAAATTGAGGACAATTAATAGGGGATTGGTCAAATAAATAATATACATCCATTTAATAGGATGGTACTTAACCCGCAAAAGTTATATAGATAAGGAAAAATGATCATATGTAATGTGGAATAGAGAAAGGTTATAAATAGCATGATAAAATACCCTGGAGGCATTGTGGGTTCAATTCCAGACCACTGCAATAAAGTGAATATCATGATAAAGTGATTCACACTAATTTTGGGGTTTCCCCATGACTGTAAAAGTTATGTTCACATTATACTGTAGTCTGTTAAGTGTACAATATGTCTAAGAAAACAGTACATGTCTTAATTAGAAAACACTTTATTGCTAAAAAATGCTAACCATTCAGGCCTGTTGGGAAATGGCACCAACAGACTTGCTCAATGCAAGGTTGCCACAAGCCTTCAATTTTTTTGTTTGTTTTTTTAAAAAAATATATTTTATTGATTTTTTACAGAGAGGAAGGGAGAGGGATAGAGAGTTAGAAACATCGATGAGAGAGAAACATCGATCAACTGCTTCCTGCACACCCCCTACTGGGGATGTGCCCGCAACCAAGGTACATGCCCTTGACCGGAATCGAACCTGCGACCCTTCAGTCCACAGGCTGACGCTCTATCCACGGAGCCAAACTGGTCAGGGCATAAGCCTTCAATTTGTAAAAAATGCAATATCTGCAAAGCACAGTAAAGTGAAGAGCAATAAAATGAAGTATGCCTGTACATTCATGGAAAAATAAACACGAGAGAAAAGGACTAAAATCAAGTATGCAAGTCATTTCATTAAATAGAATGAATTAAGTTATTCTGTCTTCTGGATCCTTTCAAATTGGATTAAGTCACAAAATTCATTTTTATGCTGTATATAAGAAATAATATGAAAAAGAAAGGTTGAAAATAAAGCAACAGTTAAAGAGGTAGAAGGCAAATGCAAATCAGAAGAAGGAAGTCACACACACATAAAAAAAGAACTAGCAGTATTAATAACATTTGAGGTAGAATTTAAGGTGAAAAGTAAACTATGATAATTTCAATATATAGAAACGTAAAGATTGATAAAATAATGATAGCGGGAGACCTCTTTCATGGTTGGACAAATCTAATAGATTAAAAAAAGATCATAAAAAAAAAGAATACAACCAATATATTTGGTTTAATAGATATATACTAGATCTTTATACCTCTCAAAAAGAAAATATACATTTATTCCTTTAAGAAACATTTGTAAAAATTGATTGTATACTTGGCAACAAAGTACATATATTATTTATTTTTTAAAATATATTTTATTGATTTTTTACAGAGAGGAAGGGAGAGGGATAGAGAGTTAGAAACATTGATCAGCTACCTCCTGCACACTCCCCACTGGGTACATGCCCTTGACCAGAATCGAACCTGGGACCCTTGAGTCCAGAGGCTGACGCTCTATCCACTGAGCCAAACCGGTTAGAGCTACATATATTATTTCTTGATCACAATTCAATCTAATTAAAATAAATAAAAAGTGGTTTAAATCTTAATAATTTGAAGATTTTATAGATACACACGTTACTAGATATAACCCTTGGGTCCAAAAGAAAATAAAAAAGTAACTTATATACAAACTGTCTAGAAAGGGATGGAAAGGGAAGTACATCTTACCAACTACTATGAAAAGCTGTTTTGAGAAAGTTAATGGCCACAAATGCCTTTATTATTAAGGAAAAAATGAAAAATAGAAGAATTAAGTAAAATTAAATTACAGAATGACTAAGGATTTAAATGCAACAAAAATGAAATAGTGAAAGTAAGAAGAGAATCCATAAGAGAATTTTTAAAAAACAATGTCAGGATAGTGAAGTCTATTCTCTATACAACTTAAAACTCAGATGCTATAAACAAAATTAATTCAACTACATAAAAAGAAAAATAATTTTGCATTTAAAAATAGGAGCCATGTAAAAGGACAAATAAACTGGGACAAATATTTGTAATTCATATCACAAAACTAATTTTCTTTTTGTCTTTATTGATTTTAGAGAGAGAGAGGAAGGGGAAGAGAAAAAGATAAATTTGTTGTGGTACTTATTTATGCATTCATTGGTTGATTCTTGTATGTGCCCTGACCAAAGATCAAATCCCCAACCTTGGCATATTGGGATGATGCTCTAACCAACTAAGCTACCTGGCCAAGGCCACAGAACTAATTTTCTTAATGTATAAAGGGCTTTTTCTACAAATTAATAAGAAAAAGACCCCACAAACAGTAGAAAAATGGGTAAGGATATAATTGAAAGGTTTAAAGTAAAGAAAAGCTTATCATTGGGTTCTGGATATAAGTCTTCTGTCAGATCTATGTTTTGTGATTGTTTTCTTTTAGTCTGGCTTTTTATTTTTTTAACCATGTCTTTTGATGAATAGAGATTATAAATATTGATGAAACCTAATTTACCATACTTTTTTCTTTTATAGTTCTTGATTTGTATAACCGATCTAAAGAAATATTTGCCTCTGATGTTTTCTTTTGATAGCGTTATAGTTTTTAGGTTTTATATTTACATCTCTGATATATCTAAATTTTTGTGTAAGACATGAGGTAGAGATCAAGGTTCTCCTCCCCTAACGCCCCCCCCCCCCCCCATATGAACATCCAGTTGTTCCAATGTCATTTGCTGAAAAGACTTCTCTTTCCCAGTTTAATTGCTTTGGCAACTTCGTAGAAAATCAATTGATCATATATATGTGGGTCTATTTCTGGACTTTATGTTCTCTTACATTAATCTCTTTATTTGTTCTTATGCTTATATCATTATATTATGCTAATATAATGTTCTTTGCATAAATATTAGAATCATTTTGTCAATCTCTGTTTTTGGTGTGTGTTTTTTTAATTTGCTGAGTTATTATTGGTATTGTATTTACTTTGTATGTTCATTTGTGGAGAATGGCTACCTTGACAATATCAAATCTTCCAAACCATGAACTGGCATATTTTTCATTTGTTTGGGACTTTAATTTTTCTCAGCAATATTTTGTAATTATTTTTTTCTTTTATCTTATTTAATTCTCTCCTGAGGATATGTATATATTTTTTGAGGACATATTTTTATTGATGAGAGAGAGTGAGAGACATACATATGAGAGAGAAACATCGATTTGTTGCCTCCCATATGCGAGGGGATTGAACCTGCAACCTGGTTATGTGCCCTGGGCCTTTTGGTGTATAGGATGATGCTCCAACCAACTGAGCCACCCAGCCAGGACTGTTTTGTAATTCTTAGTGTGCAGGTCTTGTACATGTTTTTAAAATGTATCCCTAAGCATTTATATTTCTGAAACTGCTATAAACAGAATTTTTAAATTTTTATCTTTCAATTGTGTGCTGTTAGTATGCAGAAAAACAGTTGATTTCTATATGTTGAGCTTATATCCAGTGACCTTGCCAAACTCACTCACTGGTTCTAGGAGGTGTTTTTTGTGGATTCTGTGGGATGTTCATAGGAAGTAATGTTTGTAAGTAGTGACTTTTCTTTCTTTCTTTCCAAACTGTATGTCATTTTTTTCTTGCCTTATTGCTAGGACTTCTAGTACACTGTTGAATCGAAGTAATGAAAGAGGACATCTTTGCCTTGTTCTCAATCTTAGGAGGAAAGCATTGAGTCATCCACTAATAGTTACAATGTCAGCTGTAGGTTTTTTTGTAGGTGCTCTTTATTAAGATAAGGAAGTTTTCTTCAATTCATAGTTTGCTGACAGTTTTTAATTATAAAATGGATGTGGAGTTTTATCAAATAGTTTTCCTGCATCTGAAGAGATAATTTTATGGTGTCTTGTCTTTAATTTTTATTTTTTTAAGATGCACACATTTATACCTCTTTAATGTGGTTCATATACATTTAGACTCTTTTCTATGTACGTGGATGCATCTATTTTTGTAATGGGACTCAGACTGAAGGAGCAGCACCTAATCTTAGGACATTCCAATCTCAGGGCCACATGATAGCTCTTGAAGCTTCAGCTTGGTCATGACATAACTTCAGTTCTGTTTACAGTACATTGATTAAAGCAAATCATGTAACAGGAATACATTTCTCCCCCTGCGAGGGTCACTTGCAGCCACATGGCAATAGGCAGTTCTGTATAATTCTTTTATAGGGAGGACTACAAATAATTGGGATCAATACAATCTAGGGAGACAAAAATATACATATGGAATAAACTCAGTATTTTATTCTTTTTTAAAATATATTTTTGGGATCAATACAATCTGCCACAGACATTTAAAAAAATATATAGTTGGCATCCATAAAGAGGGAATATGCAAATTGACTGTCACTCCACCACAAAGATGGCGGCGCCCACAGCAGAGGCAGGTGTTTCCGTAACACAAGATGGCTGCGCCCACAGTGGAGGCCAAGTTCCCATAACGAGCCTTAACGAGCAATCAGCAGGGACCTGAGGCTGTGCCCCCCCCTCTGTCCCCGTGGGGCTTGACAGGGACCTCAGGCCACACCCCCCCACCCTGGCGCCAGGCGGGAGGACCTCAGACCGCGCCCCCTGCCGGTAGGGCTTGACGGGAGACCTCAGGCCACGCCCCCCCACCCGGCAGGGCTTGACAGGGGACCTTAGGCCGTGCCCCCTGCCCTGCGCCAGGCTGGGGGACCTCAGGTCGTGCTCCCCGCCCGGCGGGGCTTGACAGGGGACCTCAGACTTCGCGCCCCGCCCCCCCGCCCCAGCACTGGGCCAGGGGACCTGAGGCTGCGCCCCTCGCCCCGCCTGAGGCCGCACCCTCTGCCCAGCGGGGCTTTACAAGGGTGGGACCGGCTGAGTCTGGATCTAGCCCAATGGGGGGCCAGCCGGGTCTGGGTCTCACATGATTTTGAGGTGCACATGGGTGGGCGGGGACTTGACTCTGGGTCCCATGGTGTGCTCCAGATTCTGACAGGAGGAAGATTTTCATATACATTTTACTAATTTTCTTTCATCTCTGACACTTCTATTATAGAGAAAGGGCAAATAGCAATATTAAAATATTTCCTCTAATTAATTCCCTTTTAATGTGCACGAATTTTGTGCACCGGGCCACTAGTACAATATTATATTTGTTTCAGGTGTACAACATAGTGATTCAATATTTATATACCTTATGAAGTGATCACCATGATAAATCTAGAAAACATCTGTTGCTATACTTAGTTATGATACTAGAGGCCCGGTGCATGAAATTCATGCATGGAAGGGGTGTGTCCCTCAGCCCAGCCTGCACCCTCTCCAATCTGGGACCCTGAGAGGGATGTCCGACTGCCGGACATCCCTCTCACAATCCAGGACTGCTGGCTCCCAACCACTCGCCTGCCTGCCGGCCTGATTGCCCCTAACTGCTTCTGCCTGCCAGCCTGATCACCTCCTAACCACTCCCTTGCCAGCCTGATCGATGCCTAACTGCTCCCCTGCCAGCCTGATTGCCCCTAACTGCCCTCCCCTGCAGGCTTGATCACCCACAACTGCCCTCCCCTGCCGGCTTGTGTCCACATGGTGGTGGCCATCTTTGACCACATGGGGGTGGCCATCTTGTGTTGGAGTGATAGTCAGTTTGCATATTACCTCTTTATTAGATAGGATAATTGACTCTGTTCTCTGTGCTGTACATTATACACCTGTGACTTATTTTATAACTGGCAATTTGTACTTCTTAATCCCCTTCACCTTTTTTGCTCATCCCTCTACCCCCACCCCACTCCTCTCTCTGGAAACCATCAGTTTATTCTATGTAACTGTGAGTTTGTTTAGTTTTTGTTTGTTCATTTGTTTTATTTTTTAAAGTCCCCATATAAGTGTAATCACACAGTATTTGTCATTTTCTGTCCAGCTTATTTCATTTAGCATTATACCCTCTAGGTTCATCTATGTTATCATAAATGGTAAGATTTCTTTTTCTTTTCTTTTTTTCTTAGTGGCTGAATAACATTCCAGTGTGTGTATATGTGTGTGTGTGTATCACATCATCTTTATCGATGGACACCTAGGTTGCTTCCATATTTTACCTATTATAAGTAATGCGGCAGTGAACATAGGTGTGCGTATGTCTTTTTGAATTAGTGTTTTCAGTTTCTTTAGATAAATTCCCATAAGTGGAATTGTTGGGTCACATGGTGGTTCTATTTTTAAATGTTTGCGGAATCTCCATACTGTTTTCTATAGTAGCTGTACCAGATTACAATCCCCCCAACAGTGCACTAGGGTTTCCTTTTATCTACATCCTCATCAATATTTAGTCTTTTCTTTTTTACTTTATTAAAATACTGAGTTTAGCCCTAGCTGGTTTGGCTTAGCTCATCGGCCTACAGACTGAAGGGTTCCGGGTTCATTTCTGGTCAAGGGCACATGCCTGGGTTGCTGGCTTGATCCCCAGTAGGGGGTGTGTAGGAGGCAGCTGATCAATGATTCTCTCTCATAATTGATGTTTCTATCTCTCTGTCCCTCTCCTTTCCTCTCTGAAATCAATAAAAATATATTTAAAAAATAAAATACTGAGTTTATTTCATGTGTATGTTTTTGTCTCCCCACCATTTCCATTTGTCTGACCTTCACTACTACTATGTCCTATTGTAACATTTCATACATAGTTAAAACCAAGCAAAGGGTGGAGTTTCACTTTAAAACGAATCAGGCAATTTGGACAACACATTCTTGGCAATGGAACCTGGACAACATTTATCAGACAGGGTAGGGAAAGTTCTCACTCTTCATTATGAAAAGGACAGCCAGATATCAATTGTTACAGAAATGAAATAAGACGGAAAATTTTAACAAACTGTTTAAACTATTCTCTTAAAGAAACGTCCTCCACTGCCAGAGACCTTGACTAGCCTCCTGGTCAGTCATCTGGAAGCAATTCACATCACTGATGCACTTGGCTTCCACTTTGGGAAGAGAACCACCTTTTTCTATTTGCTGGTATTTTTGCTTTAATATCATCTACAGAACTCGGTCCTTTTAGTGTTTTAGGATTTTTCCCCGTTTTTTTGAAGGATTCTTGACCTTTTGATCTTGGTGTTGATGGCTTTAAGTCTTTTCCATTATGGTTTGATTTTTGGCTGGAGTATCTCATATAGATTTCTTTACTGGAGTTTTTTCTTCAGCTTCCTCATCCTCAAAATCATCATCCTCGTCTTAATCATCCTCATCTTCATCAGCAGCAACTTTTACCTTTTTTCTGTGGAACCTTGCTACCACTTCCAGGGGCAGAACGCTTAGCAGACGTACTTAGGAGTTTCATTTCCTCCTCCTCTCATCTTCTGACTGCTTCTTCCTCCACAGCTACTGAGTGCTCTCCACTAATACTTATAGGCCCTGAACCACACTTCAGCCATAAGACAATTGTTACTTTAATTGGACTGCCTTCATAATTCATTATCTGCTTCAACAATGTGCAATTCATCCTTTGCACCAGCCCCTAAACTGACAGTTCTTAAAGATAATCGTTGCTCATTTTTATCATTCTCCATCTTTTTTTTTTTTAAATATATCTTTATTGATTTCAGAGAGGAAGGGAGAGGGAAAGAGAGATAGAAACATCAATGATGAGAGAGAACCATTGATTGGCTGCCTCCTGCACATCCCCCACTGGGGATAAAGCCCAAAACCCAGGCATGTGCCCTTGGCTAGAATCGAACCTGGGACCCTTCAGTCCGCAGGCCGACGCTCTATCCACTGAGCCAAACCAGCTAGGGCTCATTCTCCATCTTGAAATGATAACCTTTGTTGGTCTTTTTAAGTTTTATTTTAAAAATTGACTTTAGAGAGAGAGAGGAAGGGAGAGGGAGAGAGAGAGAAACATCGATGAGTTGCCTCCCATACGCACCCGGACCAGAGATTGTACCCACAACCTGGGTATGTGCCCTACCAGGAATGAACTGGCAACCGTTCAGTGCACAAGACAACACTCAACCAACTGAGCCCACCAGCCAGGGCCCTTAGTCGGTCTTTAGTTAAAAACTGAAAAGATAGTCCGGGGGCCTCAGGAGGCTTATGTCCATGTCCATTGAATCCTCCATGGGGTGGTGGCATGCAATTAGGTGGGAGAAAAGGCGGACAGACAGATAGCAACAACCACTTTTCTGCAGAATAGATGTGCAGGACAGAATCGCACCAGGGAAAAGCAGCACCACTCTGTTGTCTTTTTGATAATAGTCATTCTAACAGGTATGAGGTGTGATTTCATGGTTTTGATTTGTATTTCTCTGTAGAATGATGTGGAGCATCTTTCCATGTGTCTGTTGGCCATCTGTTTATCATCTTTGGAGAACTGTCTATTCAGGTCCTCTGCCCATTTTAAATTGGATTCTTTGTGTTTTTGATGTTAAATTGAGTTTTTTATATATTTTGGATATTAATCCCTTATTAGACATATCATTTGAAAATTATCTTCTCCCATTCAGTAGGTTGTCTTTTGGTTTTGTTGGGTTTTTTTGTTCTGTCAAACCTTTTTAGTTTAATGTAGTCCCATTTGTTTATTTTTGCTGCTGTTTGCCTAAGGAGACATATCCAAAAAAATATTGCTAACACTATATCCAAAAAAAATATTGCTAAGACTGATGCCAAAGAGTTTATTGCTTATGCTTTTTTCTAGGAGTTTTATAGTTTTGGGTCTTACATGTAAGTCTTTAATCTATTTTGAGTTTATTTTTTACATACATAGTGTAAAAAGTGGTCTGGTTTTCAATTTTTGTAAGTATCTATTCAGTTTTCCAACATCATTTATTGAAGAGACTGTCATTTCCCCATAGTATATTCCCCTTTGTCATAGATTAATTGGCCATATAGGTGTGAATTTATTTCTGGGCTCTCTGTTATATTCCATTGACCTATGTATCTGTTCTTGTGCCAGTACATACTATTTTGATTATTGTGGCTTTGTAGTATAATTTAAAATCAAGGAGCATGATATCTCTAATTTTGTTTTCTTCCTCGAGATTTCTTTGGCTATTCAGGGTCTTTGTGATATAAAATTTAATATTATTTGTTCTAGTTCTATGAAAAATGCATTGGTATTTTAAAAATATATTGATATCAGAGAGGGAGAGGGAGAGAGAGATAGAAACATCAGTGATGAGAGAGATTCATCAATTGGCTGCCTCCTGCATGCCCCCACTAGGGATTTAGCCCACAACCCAGGCATATGCCCTGACTGGGAATTGAACCCTGACCTCCTGATTCATAGGTCAGCATGCAACCACTGAGCCACACCAGCCAGGCAATTTATTTTTTAAAGAACCAGCTCTTAGTTTCATTAATCTTGCTGCTGTTTTTTAAGTCTCTGTTTTATTTATTTCCACTCTGGTCTTCATTATTTTCTTTCTCCCACTTTGTCTTTGTTTGCTCTTATTTTTCTAGGTCCTTCAGATGTAAGGTTAGATTGTTTGAGATTTTTCTTGTTTCTTGAGGTACGCCTGTATCAGTATAAACTTTCTTCTTAGAACTGCCTTTGCTATATTACATAGATTTTGGAATGTGTGTTTCCATTTTAATTTGTCTCAAGATATATTTTTAATTCCTCTTTAATTTCTTTTTATACTCATTGGTGGTTTAATGGCATTTTTAAAAATATTTTTTTATTGAATTCAGAGAGGAAAGGAGAGGGAGAGAGAGATAGACACATCAGTGATGAGAAAGAATCATTGATCAGCTGCCTCCTGCATGTCCCCTACTGGGGACCAGCCTGCAACCCGGGCATGTGCCCCCACCGGGAATTGAACTGTCACCCCTGGTTCATAGGTCGACACTCAACCACTGAGCCACACCAGCCAGGCTAATAGCATGTTTTTTAGCCTCCATGTGTTTATGTGTTTTTTCCAGTTTTTGTCTTATAATTGTTTTCTAGATCCATAGCATTATGGTAGAAAACAGTG
>NW_005871062.1:107845-133465 GCF_000147115.1 Myotis lucifugus
AACATCGATGAGAGAGAAACATAGATCAGCTGCCTCCTGTACACACCCTACTGGGGATCAAGCCCACAATCCGGGCATGTGCCCTGTCCAAGAATCAAACCAGTGATCTCTTGGTACATAGGACGGTGCTCAATCCATTGAGCCACACTGGCTGGGCTCCTTGTTATTTCTATCCATTGTAAGTGAGGGGTTAAAGTCCCCTACTATTATTATAATACTGTCAATCTCTCTCTTTATTCCACTTAATATTTGCTTTATGTATAGGTGTTCCTATTTGGGGTGCATTGATGTTTACAAGTGCTATATCCTCTTGTTAGATTGATCCCTTTATCATTATATAATGCCCTTCCTTGAGAACAGTGCAGGGCCACTCTCATTCACCCGTTTCCCAGATTCATATGCTGAGATGTTGCCATTATCTCAGTTCCCACGCTCAGGAATCGAGGCGTGGCTTAACTGCATCCTCTGCTCAGGGTCTCAATAAGCTGCAGTCGAGGATTCAGCCAGACTCCATTCTCATCTTCCAAGCTCATTCAGGTTGTTGGCAGAATTCAGTTCCTATAGTGGCAGGACTGGAGCCCTCAGCTTCCAGAGGCTACCTCTCTCTGTAGGAAGCTTCAGCATGGCTGTATATTCCTCCCCAAAAGTTTCTTTTTGAGAAGAATATAAATTTGGTGTAATTGAATACAATATTTTAAATGATTCCTTGTTTTAGATATTCAAAATTTTTGAGCTGGAAAGAACCAGTTATCAATCCTTTCTAATATTCCCTTCTGTCTACCTCCCAGGTTTGTGGATGCAAAAACTGAAAAGCAGAAGTGCTAACGTGCTTTGCTGTAAGGCAGTGGTTCTCAACCTTGGCTGCACATAAGAATCACCTGGGAATCTTTTTAAAATCCTGATTTCTGGGCCTCATCCTCCGGAAATTCTGTTTCTTTGTTACTAATGTTGTGGCCCCACCCCATAACAAAGAAACAGAATTTCCAGAGGATGAGGCCCAGAAATCAGGATTTTAAAAAGATTCCCAGGTGATTCTAATGTGCAGCCGAGGTTGAGAACCACTGCTCTAAGGTCATGTAGACTAGCAGAAGATTCATCTAGAGCAGGACATTATCTGGATATCAGAAAGCAAGGAAGGCTTGAGAACATTGCTAAGAATCTGGTGTGGTTGTGGGGGGTAGTGGAGGGGATAAGTGGGGATGTAAGGAGACTTGACTTGGAGTGGTGAACACACAGTACAGTGTACAGGTGATGTGTTGTGGAATTGTGCACCTGAAACCTGTATAATTTTGTTAACCAGTATCGCCCTAATAAATTAAAAAATAAAAAGAATCTGATGTATTTTAAAATAGCCTTGTAATTGTTTCAACCCAAGGAATATCTAAAATAACCTTTAAAAATACCCGAAAAAAAAGAAATTTATTAACTCTCTTACAAATGTTTATTAAACACCTACTACTGTATCATCCACACTAGGATTTTGAGTGGAATAGCAAATATTCCTAGATAGCAAAGGACATATTGGGATATAAAGGATGAATTAGGATGTATAGGATATGGGAAGTATTATCAGGGCTATTTTTCTCAATTTTGACACCTGGGAGACCCAAGGTAGTAATAATGGTAATAGCTAAGATTTATTAGTTACGTATCATGTGCTGAGCACAGTTCTTTGCATTTTACATTTATTATAACTCTCAAGAACTTTATAAGGTAGGTACTATTGTTATCTGTATTTTATATTGAAAAAATCAAAGCACAAAGAAGCTATGAAAATTGCCAGTTATCTGGCCAGTAAGTGGAAGAGCCACAATTTGAACTTGACCAGACTTACTTCAGAGCCCACAGTCTTAACTACTATACTGAGTCTGTAGAAAGATAAAAGCTGTATAGCCATATTTTCTAATACCATGACTCCTTCCTAAATAAGAATTGAGTCGAGGTTAAATATGAACACAAGAAAATTAGTTAAGCATAAAAATAAGGGGCCAAATCATATCTGGCAGTTGATAAGCACAGCTTTAGCAGGTTAAATGGAAAATGGTGCTTTCTATATCATCAGTTTTCTTATTGTGTATTATAGCTTAATAGTTACTATATGTGCTTCAGACTAAGACCTGGGTTCAAATTCTGGCTTCACCACTTCCAAGTTTTATGACTTTGGGCAAGTCAGAGGTCAGGAAATTGAAGCAGCTGTTTGTTATTGTTGATTTGGATAGCCTGTGGTGATGGCTGCATTTCTTTTTCTTTTCCTGATTAGGTGGATTTATTTAAAAAGAGTCTTCTGTTGATTCCTATTCACCTGGAAGTTCACTGGTCTCTCATTACTGTGACACTTTCTAACCGAAATATTTCATTTTATGATTCGCAAGGCATTCATTTTAAGTTTTGTGTAGAGGTAAGTTAATATAATGCCCATTTTTCCCCTTTATCTTGTGATTGACCAAATATTATCTTAGCACTAGATATCACGGAGGATCGATTTCTCTCATAAAACCCCTCTGAAATGTTGGCAGAGAAAAGGACTGCCAGAGGACTCTCCACGTGAGGACAGGTGGCTGTCTGTAATCTGGATCCTCTCTGAGATTCATTTGGATGTTATCACATTTTATTATGCCTTTCCCTTAACACTTTATTTTGAATGTGGATAGAAATCGTTCTCTTTAGAGCTGAAATTTGCCTGTATCTTCAAAATAACTTCTTTAGAATGAATTATAACCAAGAGAATCAACTGGCAAATATGAGAGTTCAACAAGATGGGGGGATACAAAGCAAGAAAATTCAGTAGGTTTCTTAATTTTTCTGCACTGGCAAGAACCAGTTAGAAAATGTGACTGAAAACAGAAAGATTCCATTTTCAAAAGCAACAAAGACATAAATTACCCAGGAATATACCCTAGCAAAAAAAATGTGGACATTTTTAAAGATGAAAACTAAAGTATTTAAAGGAAATCTGAATAGATGGAAAGATAGACACACTCAGTATTGGAAAGAGATCAGTTCTCCCCAAACTAATATATACCAATTTCTGTCCTAGTTAGTTTCCCATCAGGATTTTGAAATAAACCTAATCAGCTTGTCATGGGATTCATATTTCAGAATTCACGTGCATGAACAGCTAAAATAGTTTTGAAGTAGAATAGTGAAGGAAGGATTACTTGGTCTACTACATGTCAAACTACATCATAAATTTTTTTCTTTAAATTAAAATTTAAAAATATTTATTGATTTTGGAGAGAGAGAGAGAGAGAGAGAGAGAGAGAGAGAGAGAGAGAGGAAGAGAAAGAAACATTGATTTGTTGTTCCACCCATCTGTGCATTCATTGGTTGATTCTTGTATGTGCCCTGACTGGGGATCAAACCTGCAACCTTGGCATATCAGGATGATGCTCTAACCAACTGAGCTACCCAGCCAGAGCTATGTCATAAAGTTTTAATAATGAAAACTATGTTTATATTTATTTAGGAATAGACGAGTAAACTGGTGGTACAGCATAAAGAATCTAAAAACAACTGATGCATATGTGGAAACTTAGTGTATGATAAAGTTGGGAAAGGACAGGTTATTCAGTATATGCCATTGGGAAAATTAGCTGTCGTCTTGGAAAAGTAAAATACAGATCTTTACTTCATACTATTTAGAAAAACAAGTTTCAGATGGAATAATGACCTAAATATAAAACTGTAAAAGTTAGAGTAAAATACAGAAAATGTGATGTTCTTAGAGTAGGAAGGCATTCTTACGCAGAACCAAAAGAGCAAAAGATATAAAGGAACAGATTGATAAATTATAACATATCATAATTTAAAACTTCTGTATGCCATAAAGTTAAAAGACAAGTAGACTTGAAGAAAGTGTTTGTGACATATAATAGTCACTGTCCTGAATACATAAAGTACTTCTACAAATGATTAAGAAAAAGAAGGATCTAATAGAAATAGACAAAGGTTAAAATAAGTAATTTTTAGGAAAAATGCAGATAACCATTAAATGTATGGAGAGATGCTTGGCCTTACAGGAAATATGGGAAATGCAAATACAGTTCCATTTTTTGCCTGCTATATCAGGAAAAATTTAATGGTATTCAGTTGGTAATGTGGGTGTAAGGAAACAGACATTCTCATATTTCTGGTGGAATGTATATTTGAACAGTTGCAATTCTAATCAGTTCTAAGTACCTTATAAATTATTGCATACCAATTCTATTTCTTGGGATCTACTCCATAAAAATATGTATTTATATACAAGAATGAGGCATACACCAAGATGTTCGTTGCAGCGTTATTGCTAATAGTGAAAAAATCCAAACAACCCAAATCTAGTTCTGCCAACAGATTAGCTAAATATGTACATTATAGTCATACTGTTAAACTGATCATTACAGTTAAAAAGAATACAGTAAATCTCCACGTTCTAACATGGAAAGATCTCCAAGACATAATTGAGTTTAAAAAAGCAAGTTGCAGGAATGATACAGTATAACATGTTTATGGCAATAAAAAATATATATGCATAATATACGTATGTGTGTATACTAGTATATGTGTGTATATATATACAAACACACACTTATGTATACACACATACATCTACTCTGCCTTTAGGGGGGTTAATTTAATTCATGAAACCTCTGCACTCTTTCCCCCCCCCCCCCTCAAGGAAGATCAGTTACTTTATTTTTTAATATCTTTATTGATTTTTAGAGAGAGAGGAAGGCAGAGGGAGAAAGAGAAACATTGATAGGAGAGCTGAACATTAATCAGCTGCCTGCTGCACACCCCCTACCAGGGATTGAGCCCGCAACCCAGGCATTTGCCCTGACCAGGAATCAAACCAGCAACCTTTTGGTGCACAAGATGATGTCCAACCAACTGAGCCACACTGGCCAGGGCCAACTTTACTCTTTAGAAGAGATACACAGAGAGAGATGCATGAAGAGGTTGAGGGCGTGAGGGAAAATTTGAAACTTCAGTAGGCTTCATCTTAGTAGAAATTTCAGGATTCTGACTCTGTTTAGTATTTAGAATGGGTTTAATTATAACTCTGCAAATTGAATGATACTTTTATGTGCAGTTCTCAAAAATATGGAAACAATGTTTTTCATTTAGTTTCAGTTATTAATGATTTCTACCATGAGTTCCTTCCATTTATTGAGCTTTGGCAGTAATTTTTAACTTCGAAATTCAGCAGGTTGACTTACCGCTGAAAAAGGCTGACTATCTCATAAAAAGTTCTTATTACAACATATATCAGTGTCCACAGTCTAAGTGCATACATACCTGAGTACAGGGGGTCAGAGTCTTTCTTAATACTATAGAGTGAAAGGTCTGAAATAAAGTTCCGGCTTTAAACTTGTTCATGCATACTCTGCCCAATGGTGGGGCCACAGTCTCCTCTTCTGCTTGTGTGTGCTGTGGGCAGGTTCCATTTTTCACCAACTGATGGAACATAGTATCTGTATTGTTGTTTCTTTTTAACCAGAATATAAGAAAGTATTTGCTGACTGAAGCCAGAGAAAAAAATAGACCTGAATTTCTTCAGGGTTGGCAGACTGCTGTTACAAAGGTAAGTATGTGATAAATATGAAAACCCAGGCATATCAAGGGGATGGAATTATCAAAGAAGTAGGAGTCTTTAAAAGCATTTTTAAACTGGTGATGAAGACCCGGGAAGCTCAAAACCTTAGTGTTCATCATCTGGCTGTTGTTTCCCAATGCTTGCTAAGAACAAATAAGTTTAGTAATTTCATCCCTGGGGCAACTGCTAATGATATGGTTATACTATTTTTATGATGATATGATTATTATAAAAAAAATTTTGGTGGCATCTGCCTTTGCCTCATAGCTCTTATTTCCAGGAGATTCATATAGACCCAGAGAAAATACTGAAACAACTATTTGGATCGACTAAAAGGAGCAAGTGCACTGAGCTACTTTCCAGGCAGTTGGGGAAGACAGTGGCCTGGGTGTTCCAGTGTGAGCACAATCTGGAAGCAGCACTGTTTGGCCCATAGACACTTAAAGCTGGACATGGGGCACAGCGCTAGGGCAGAGCTCTCAATCCTGTTACATATACCAGTGTCTTATGGTCACTGCTTTCATGTTTTCAAAGTGTTTTTGCTTGTGTGATCTCATTTGATGATCCTTACAGCCTGTGAGGTAAGTGGGTCATTTAGGGATAAGTATCCTCTTTACTCTATAGATGAGAAAACTGAAGCCTAGGTATGACCTTCCCCAGAGGCCACCACAGCTGTTGGTAGGACCAGATTCTTGAACTCAGGTCTGTCTGGATCATTGACACGTTATAAAGGCAGGGTTTTGAAACAAACCTTTATAACAAATAGATAAGATTTATTTGTTCATTGTTGAACTGAACCAAGTGCTAAATTTGAAACTTAAGCTTCAGTTTTATGTTTTAAATAACTTAGTATATTAGTTCAAACTAGAATTGAACTTGTAAATTTTCTGAATTTACCCAACTAGAATATGTAGGTATTCTCTTAAATTTAGTCATGACCTTTCATATTCTCACTTTAGACAGGATACAGTAACCAGTTCTTTTGAAAACATATTATTTACCTTTACAATTTCTTTTGAAGAATAGGGCTGAGTTGTGTAATATGAGATGAAAAGTGAAGACTGCTAAGCAGGATTATTACTGTCTAAGTATTCAGAGTCTGGGCACATGTTCTCTGATCCACAATTCCATTGTCAGTATATTCATAGCGAAACTAATTATCCAAATGGAAGTTTTTAAATAGTATTTTATTTTGTTTCCCATTTCTTATATCTAGGCAAAATATTATTCTATAAATTGTGGTTCATTGATAGCTTTTTTCATGTGGTCAGATGCCTCCATAAAGTCAAACATTTTATTTTTAAAAAAATACGTTTGCATTTATTTGAGGAGAGAGAGAGAGAGAGAGAGAGAGAGAGAGAGAGGCGATTGGTTGCCTCCTCCAGTATGCACCTCACCCGGAGATTGAACCCACAATCTGGGCATGTGCCATGACCAGGAATTGAACCAGCGACCTTTCAGTGCATGGGATACGCTCAACCAACGGAGCCACACCGGGCAGGGCTAAAATCAAACACTTTAAAAACCAGTGATAAAAAATATATATATATAAAAAAAACCCAGTGATACACACCAGCTGTCCTGGATAGAGATACATTTCATGTCTCTTGCTTATTTTTTTATAAAAATAAATTTTCTTATCTGAAGAGTATTATTTAGTCTTATTTTAATGATCATTTTGTTTTTCCCCCACAGTGTATTCCACAACAGAAAAATGACAGTGACTGTGGAGTCTTTGTGCTCCAGGTAAAAAAAAAACAAAAAACCTCAGAATTTTCAATGTGTGAATTAAATTTGTTGGGTTTAGAGAGGAGCGATGGGAGTCCCCACGATGTGTACATGGTACTAGCTACAGTTAACAGGGTACTTTCCCTTCCTCCCTTTCTTGTTAAGAAGCAGTAGTTTCTGTATTTTCAGATGTTATCATTAGGAAGAACCATCTTTGAAGGCCAAGAATGAGTAATTGCTAACATACATGTCTTATCAGAGGTTAGTAGTGAGCCACATTGGACACTGATCTGAATTTGTCCATATCATGGACCCTTGGCATTTGAAGAATTAACTATGTATTTTTAACCATTGGCAAGTGGTCTTTAGCTGTGCTTTCTCATACTGTAGGTTCCCTTAGTGATCAAGGGCTATTGGAAATTTTGTTATACATTATATATGTGAAGGAAATTATGGTATACCATCCATGAATTTAGAGAACTGCAAAGATCTGGGAAGATGGGCTCATTCATATGACGCATGAATGTCTGGGGTTTGAAAAATTCAAGTTCTCAGTTATAGGCCATGTGAGGTCTAGTTGTACCTTGAGAAGAAATGGAACCTCTTGTCAGTTTCCCTTTTCATAGTATTAAGTGGGGATGGGGGGACATCCCAGGCCATGTACTTACATGGAAGGTTAACTATAATTTGGAGGTAAATGTTTTAAAACAGTGCTTTATAACAAGTTTAAACAAATTTTAAAATGCTGCCTTAGACTATTTGTTAGGTCTGCGTCTGATAAAATACGCTGGGCTGGTACATAACGCCACAGGCCATTTAATGTTTCTGGGTCCTTTGCAGTACTGCAAGTGCCTCGCCTTAGATCAGCCTTTCCAGTTTTCCCAAGAAGACATGCCCCGAGTACGGAAGAGGATTTACAAGGAGTTGTGTGAATGCCGGCTCATGGACTAAAACCCAGCAAGGCTGGGAAGTCTGACCAAGTTGGAGCAGATGGTTTGTTACTTGAATCTCCAAACACTTATTTGAATTCTAACAGATATTTCAGATTGGTGGTATTGGGCCACTATTGTTACCTCAAGTTTATTTTTAGCCCTTATTCATTTCTCTAACTACAATGTACTATTTTTTAATGTTCAGATTGGTTTCAGTTTTAACTTTATGAATTCCACATGTTCTCCCCACCCCATATTTAATATTTATTATCCAAACGCATGCATATAGACAGAGCATGCAGTGCAGAGTATTAAAAAAAACACAAAAAAAACCTAGATTTGGTACAGCTTTTGAAACTTAGATATGAACTGAATACAGGTTTCAAATATAATCCCAAAACCTAAAAAATATGGGATGTTTTTGATACAACATAACTCTGAGAGTATTAGGTATTCCCTGGGCATAGAGGATAGCTAGTTGTTTTGACAAAGCCAGTCCTGTCTTACTTTTACCAGCAGTACCTTTCACTGACTTTCCTCTCTGAGTCTGGGAACGTGAGTTGCATTCCTTTTGAAGGGTGAGAAGGAAGTGGCCAAAAACTAACTGGTGTGTTCTCTTCCTGGAGGCACATGTGAGAAGAATTATAAGAAATGCCTGAGTCTTACAAAGGCTTTTGCTGGAACACTGAATTCCCTAGATTTTTGTTTTTGACCCATTAAAAAACTTAGTATCTAAAACAAGTGGTCAAACAAATGAGAATTCAGCCTAAGAGTAACTTACAAGTTGACACTTCCCTTGTATTATCTCCCATAAGAAATTAGGATTTGCCAAATACCTTTTTATTTCAAGGGTATTTAAAATATAAACATTCAAAACTGAAGACTGGCTTCAGGTCTTTTTCAGGTGGGTGCGGGAAGAGGAACGGTTAATAGAGAAGACTTGATTCCTCAGGAGTACAGCAAGTGTTTGTTTTTTTCCCCCTTAGCTCTTTAGTGATCTCAGCAACATGCAGGGCTCCTCATTTGGCCTCTGCTTGATCAAGGAGTCCTTTTTTTTTTTTTGCTTATATGAACCTCATCTTCTGGAGAAAGGCAGAAGTGGCCCTGTTCTTACACTTGACTGCATTAGGGTTAATGTAATGGATCTTGCATCTTCAATCTAGCTATTTGTGGCATTTGGAAGGAAATAAAAGATGCATGTTAAATTACCCAATTATCCGTTCTGAACTGGGCAGGAAAAACAGGTACATATGTAAGAAACTTAGAAGTTTGTACAGAAAAATACCAAGAAAATGGCAGAAGACACTTGGGATCTATGCCTAGTTAGGTGTTGAAAATAAAAAGCTAAAATGTGCAGTTTAACTTGGCCATAAGGTAGGACTGACTGCCAGCAGCAGCGGGTGGAGTCAGACATGTTTACATGCAGGGTTCCCTCCCCAGGCAGACCAAGCACCAACACCAGTGTTTACAGTGTAAACAGCCTCAGCACTTTCCTAAGTCCCCCAAGACTCAAATTCTTTAGTATAAAACCAGGTCAGTATTTCTTATTGTGCTTCAAGTCTTTAAAAAGACTGAGATTAGAGGCACTTCATGCTGCTATAGATAGGGTTGTGTCTGCATTAGAAAAAATTACAATTTAAAATGGGGAGGACTTCTTCTTGAGATTTTGTTTTCAGACATAAAATATGCAAAATGAGATTTTTCAAATTTGTATGTGATACATTTACCTAACTTTTTTTGTAGCTCTACAAAGTAGCCAATAACTAGACTATTGATTCAAAACATCTTATACTTTAGAGCTCCATATCTCATTTCCTTACTGACAGAATTCGGCATGCAGAATCTTAATTAGTGCCCAAAGCCTGAGTTGCCATTTCCTCCAATCTGAGAAACTGTTCATCATCTCCACATTGAGGCTTGCAGGGATGTTCACAGAGAACCTAAAGTGAGCTGTCCAAGTCATTTCTCATTCACTTCCAGCTTTATGGGACACCTTGAGATGCACTGCTCAGCATGCTTTAGAGTAAATTACAAATATTTTAAGTCTGATTAAAATGTTTCTCTGCATTCATGAAACTTGGTTTTAGCACATAGTCACTTGTTCCCCACTTGTGATTAGTTATAAACCTCTAGGCCAAGTCCTACATTAGAATGGCCTTTTTTTCTTGATGTTTGCAATAATTGCTTCCTTGCAACAAAGACATTTTTGAAATACAGTTTAGACTGTTGGTGGAAGGGACAGACATTGTTTTACTGGCACTAACTTGGCCCTGAATTGTTGCTCACAAGGTGGGTAGACCTTATGCTTTTGGGGTTTGAGTGCAGGCCTTGTACAAAGTAAAAGCTACTCATGATGTGTCTTCAACAAGCTGCCCGGTTTTCTCCATCAGCAAACTTACCAGTCTGTAGCTGCTGCTTTCCAATGGTTTTTTTTTGTTGTTGTTAAATGTATAGCAATGAATGTAGATTTAATTCTTTTAGTTAAGCTCTTGCAAGAATTGTAGAGAACAAACCTTCTCTTAAGGAAAGGAACCTCCTAAAGGAAAAAGCACTTGCTCCTCAGAGTCCCCAAATCCCTTTTTTGGCTTTGCATTGTATTTTCTATTTATCATTAAATACGAGTAACATTGGTCATCTTGAATTCATAGTTGGAAAACCAGAACAGCCAGCACTAGTCTAAGTTGAGCTGCCCTTTCTCTGCAATTAATTGTGGTTCACTGGTTTAAAAGAGATAACTGGGAGTTCTGGGTGGATCAGAACCATCAGGCGAGAAAGTGTATTAATAGTGTGAATTGGATATATTGACTACCTGCTCTGCTTACTGATGTTAAGAAACCAAACTAATCTGTAATTATAAAGCACATACTTTATGTGCGGGGCTCTGCCTCCTGGCCAGTAGACAATTAAGGCGGCCTAGGGAATACCATCAGAGAAGTGCTAATTGTATTGGGGTATTACAAAAGCAGACCTAGACAAGCTGTTCATTTAAGTCGTACCTTTTGGTCAGAAAAAATTTATTTAAAGGTTGTGATCATGTAAAATGACTCAAACCTTCTAGCAAAAATATTTTTTTGAAAAATAAATGAAATGCCTTTATAAATGTGTGTGCTCTTGTATTAAATAACATGTACTGTTTGGTGAGTAGGAATTTTCCAAGTGACATTTCAGTCATGACAGCACTCATTTATGAATATGACCAATGAAGGCTCCAAGCAGCCTATCCTTAAAAAACACTGTCCAATAGAATTGTCTGCAGTGATGGAATCTATATATATGAGGCTAATATGCAAAGTGTCCCCTTGGGAGTTCAACCAGAGACTGGGAGTTCGATTGCTCGCTATGATGAGTGCTGACCACCAGGGGTTGGCGCGGAACAAAGGAAGGCCCTGGCCAGCAGTCAGCAGCTGGAAGGAAGGCCCCAATCAGCCCTGATCACTAGCCAGGCCTAGGGACCCTACCCGTGCATGAACTTCAAGCACCGTGCCTCTAGTGTTCTATATTTGCATCCACTACAGCAGCCACTAGCCACATGTGGCTGTTGAGCATTTGAAATGTGGCTAGTGTGAATGAGGAACTGAATGTTTTAATTTAATTAGCTACATGTGGCTAGTGACTACCATACTAGATAACTGTCATATCAAAATGGGCATGCAAATTCTGCACATTATTCATAGATTTCTCCCCCAAACGTAATCATAAATATTCCTGAGTAAGATGGTTCCACTGTCCCTCTTTATAGATGAGGAAATGGGCACAGACAAGGATAAGTTGGTCCAACTTTATTGAAATCTGTTACAGAAGTCACAATTCCATGTAGAACCACTGTCTGGTTTTAAGGTCTGTAGAAATCTCAGTTATGTTTTACTAAAATAAGAATATAAAATACATTAAACTCAAACTATAGTGTAAAAAGAAATTTAAAAAGTCAATAGTATGTCCTCATAAAATTAAAATATCTGCAAATGTTTTTTTCTTAAGCACTTACAAGTAGTTATAGCTCTTATAAATAACCGGTTTCAATGTAATGAGAAAACCTATACTTACCTAGTGTCAAAGATGTTCACATTTGAGATACTTCAGCCCCACAAACTACAAGAAGTTTGGAGATACTTTGTTGCTAGATGAAAAAATGCCACTTATGTCAGGAAAAATTATATCAGATTAGCAGTTTTAAATGAATAATAGAGACAACCAAAGTGTCCTGCGATAGGGGATTAGATAAAGAAGATGTGGTACATACACACAATGGAATACTACTCAGCCATTAAAAAAACAAAATACTGCCATTTGTGACAACACAGATGGATCTAGAGAATATTATGCTAAGTGCAATAAGCCAGTCAGAAAAAGCTAAGAACCATATGGTTTCACTCATGTGTGGGATATAAAACTGAAACTCATGGACACAAATAGCAGTGTAGTGGTTGCCAAAGGGAATGGGTGGGTGGGGATGAAGGGTACCTAATATATGTTGACAGAAGATTTGACTTTGGGAGGCGGGCACACAATACAATATATAGATCTTGTATCCTAGAAATCTACATCTGAAAACTCTATGATCCTATTAAACAATGTCACCCCAATAAATTAAAAAAGAACAGTTCAACACACTATTAGAGAGAAATCGCCTCTTGCCTTACAAATGCAAAGTAAATACTCTAGACTCCTCTCTGTGGAGACTGTTGCTATCGAGGCTCTGAAACTCAGTAAGCACAATTAGTAAAAAAAAAAAAAAAACAACAGACTTCAACATGACAATTGGCCAAAACATATTTCCTGAGGAAAGCATTTCTGATCGTTTTTCGTTAGGCAGTTTCTCAATCTTCAAGCTCTTTTTTCAGACCTACTCTATTCCCAAGATCACTCTGAAAATGAAAACAATAAATCTGATGGCCCTCACAGCAACCTTCAACATGTCAAGACAATGTTTTAACTAGTGTCCTCTGATATTTCATCCCATTTCCTACTGACAATGTCCCCCACTTCCCTTAAGGTATTTGAGGTTCTTCCTAATACAAACCAACCCTGGCTTTTTTTAGCTTTAGGTAAAACACACCTTTTAAAAAATGTGCTTAGTAAATACCCTTCAAGTCCTGTGCCTAATTTCCTGACATATAAAGCATCTGAGCAGGTTGTATACCCTGGGACTGACTAAGGCTTACTTTTGCACCAACTCTTTAGGAAGGTCTCTTGACTCCCTAAGTTTGCCTTTAGAGATTAGCATTCAACATAGGGAAAAATTCAGTTGTCTGATCCTAATTTAGAGCAAAGATATGAATATAACAAAACTCCTTTTATTAAACTTTATCTCAAGGCAACTAAAAAATTTTTAGATGATTACAGGCCCCAATGTGTAGACCATGAACCTGCTTACACACAAACACGGTAAACAAAATTGTAAACTTTTTCCAATTTTCCTAAAAGACGTGTGGTGTTTTGGCTGATAAATCAACATTATAGATAAACTCCGTTGCCAAGGAACACGATTTTTGACCTGGTAAGAAAATCATTCCAGTAACCTTACACATGCCCAATATTCTAAGACTAGAATTAAAGGCATTCTTTTGGATTCTGTCCTTTAATAATTTTCAGAGGAAAGCCATGAAGTGGTGTCTGGCTCAGTAGAGACAGTGATCAAATATTTGTAAAAATGGCAGGTTTGCAGACCTTAGGTAATGTACATCAAATTCAGCAGGCCAAAGGAGTGAGTTTTTCATGATGGTTTTTGCTCACTGGTTTTGGGCCAGTTTTCCATAGCCTCCTCTCCCAGCATCATAGTCTTGTCGATACTCATCTCGTACCTTAATGAAAAGAACACAGGTTACAATATAGAGAAGATTGGTGCAACAAATATGCCTCCCATAAATATGTCAAACAGCCAAGACTTTTCAGATATGATGTGAATGAACATTCAAGCAGGATATAATTTTTTAAAGCAACTGCCTTGCAGAATTATCTCAGACTACCTCATAGTTTGGTTTTCTTGTTTTGTTTCTTACCAAACATCAGGTGTATACTCATTCACCATCATTCAAAAATAGCTCATTGCAAGGTACTTAAATTAGGCTATTTTAAAGTAAAAACAAAATTCATTTCAGTGCATTTTGCTTTTTAAAATATATCTTTATTGATTTCAGAGAGGAAGGGAGAGGGAAAGAGAGATAGAAACATCAATGAGAATCATTGATTGGCTGCCTCCTGCACGTCCTCCACTGGGGATCAAGCCGGCAATGCAGGCATGTGCCCTTGCCCGGAATCGAACCTGGGACCCTTCAGTCCGCAGGCTGACTCTATCCACTGAGCCAAACCAGTTAGGGCACATTTTGCTTTTGTTCTAGACACTTTTGCAGGTGGAAAATATCTAACCTCTAGCAAAAGTCCAGTAATGTACAGAATATATCATTGCATTGGTTAAGAAAGTAATTACTAATCCCAATGGGTGATTTGAGATTCACTTCAAGCCCAAGTTAGAGGCACAAAGTTATTTTCAAAAGAGCAAATACAAATAAAAACACTTGTCATTAGGACTGGAATCCCAGGTAAAGGCTGAGCCCAGAGAACCTTCCTGCATACCTGGCCTCCAGACCGTCCACGGCCGTACTGCCTGCCCTCCTTAAAGCCTGCATCCCAGTCTGTGCGAATGATCCGGTCATCCAGACGAGTTCCGTTTATGTACCGCATGGCATTTTCTGCATCTGCTCTTGAGTAGTACCTTAAGTATAAGTATTAAGGAACACTATATAGCATTTCTCTAAACCTTTTTGGAACTACAAAAACTCAACTAGACGGAGTTTAAAGACATCAGTTTGCAAAGGCCTGTTTGAGGTTGGTCCAGAAGCACTAGAGTCAAATATGACACTTGTCCATGGCTACATTGATCATGATTTCCTGAATAATCCTGTTAATAACTATTTGGTCCCATTCTCTCCATATTTTGATTGCAAAATATAAAATATGTTCAGGGCAGGTTTAATGCCGCAAAATGCACTCATCTAAAGAATCAATACCATCCATATTTGGAGCTGTATATTCAAGAACAACCTTATGACAGGTCACAGTGCATATGGAATTGCCATTGTATTTCATTAGAAGGAAAAGACTCAGAAATGCTGATCTAGACATTTTCCCCCTTGTCTTGAATTACACAGGGAAACACTTGCTGAAATTCCAGTGTTCCACACCCAGTAATTTGTTGAATGAATGGAATGCATGCTAAAGGGCAAACAGAAAAACAACACTGCCAATGCAGCCTCTCTCTTGGGTATTTGCCATTATGATTGTTGATCTTTGACTTTACAAGAAAAATGCAAAAATACTAGTTCTCAGAGACTGATTATTATCTTTGAGGAGGATTTTGTCTTTTGTGTTTTCATTGTTCTCCCTGTCCCCTGTGAACTACTGTTACCAGAGGCAAAAGCAAAACGTGGACACTGATCCCTTGCATCTGAAGGGAGAATGGAAGAAGCTTGTAGAGCCCAGAAATTAGACACCAAAATCAAAAGTGGGGCTTCTGGATCGAGCTGGTAGTGAGCACATTTCCCTCTTTTCCTTCTCAAGACCCCCATTTAAATTAGAAAAGAAACATACACCCAGGAAAGAGAAGAGGCTAGCGGCAGACTAGTGATTCAACAAAAGCCAATGGGAGAGTGTTCATGGATGAAACAAAGTCTGAAATATTCTGAAGGAGCTTAAGGAGACAGTAAACCCAGGCGGCTCTTAACTAAATTGAATAAAAAGTGAAGCTGCAGAAAGGGTTTAGTTAACAGTGTCTACGTGGGAAGGCTTGCTAGCAGGAGGGCATTAATCCCAGGCAAGTACAAATCAAATGATAGGGTTCTGAACAAACTGTCTGGAGAAACTAGGGCACAGTCTTGATGTGAGCTGGCCAAAATACAATCCCCTTTTTTCATGGCATTTGGTAAACCCACATATCCAAAGGTAAGGCAACAACTGGAGACAGCAGCTCTGCTTGGGTCCACAAAATCACTCTTCTTTCCCCTCATTATGATTGCAAACCCAAAGATCACCAGACCTTTATGGAAAATTCACAGCATAAATACAACCAAAAGAAACAGATCATTCAGGACAAAGAAAAAATTTCACATGTTAGATCATGTTTTAAATTTCTCAGAATATAAAACAAAACGACCAAAGAAAGAAAAATATTAGGAAAAGAAACAGATAAATCCAGAAGTTTCAATATTTAGTTTCCTGGGAGAGAATAAATGATTATAAATACAGTTTTGGTTTTTATCTACAAACATCAAGCTATATATATCTAATATAATGAGTATACCTAATATAATTATATACATCTAATATAATGATACATACTACAGAGCCATTTTAAAAAGAGGTAGACCTACATGTGCTAATATGGAACAATCACTAAGAGGACTAGTATACTGCTACCCATGCACAGGACTTTTTCTGGAGATACCCAAGAGACTGGTAACTGACTGTCTCTGGGCTTAGAATGATACTATTCCCTTGACTTTTAAAAACTTATTATTATTGATTTAAGAGAGGGAGAGAAGAGAGAAATATCAACTTGCTGTTCCACTCATTTTATGAGTTCAATGGTTGAGTCTTATATGTGCCCTGACTGGGGATCGAACCCACAACCTTGACCTATCGGGACGATGCTCCAACCAACTGAGCTCTCAGGTCAGGGCTTATGTGAGAGAAACATTGATTTCTCTCTCCCCCCCTTCCTCTTTCTGTAAAATCAATAAAAACATATCTTTGGGTGAGGATTAAAAAAAAAACACTATAAACAAAGCATGGATTTCAAGAACAAAATGTAAATGTTACCAGCTTTCACAATGTAAGAGTGCAGACATACTGGACAGAAGGTAAGAAGATGAAAGCAGAGACAGAGATAAGTGTAGGGATTGCTAATTAGCGAATATCCTCACTCATTGTTTTTAAACAGGTGACTAACCACTGAGGTCCCATCCTCATCCAACAGCCACCTAAGACACAGGAAGGATACTCCACAAAGCAGAAACCACATGCTGTTTTCTTCATTTTATCCAGGCCCATAATGATTTTCTTTATGTCACCACTTTTGCTGAAGAGTTCATAGATTTGTTCTTCAGTTGTATAAAAGGAAAGATTTCCAACATACAATGTACAGCTTTTCTTCAGTAATTTTTCCTGTTCTTCATTGTCACCCTGAATTTCAAATAGAGAAAAAGTTAAGCAACACAATCTAAGAACAGCCCTGCTTAAATAGTATTCCTATTATCAATTCTGCTTCGGAATCAGCTTCTCTTATCATCCCAATCTACCACAAATACTCTGCGGGGGCTTGGGGGGGAATGAGAGAGAGAGAGAGAGAGAGAGAGAGAGAGAGAGGAAGAGGGGGAGAGAGAGAGAGAGAGGAAGAGGGGAAGAGAGGGAGGGAGGGAGAGAGAGAGGGAGAGGGAGAGAGAGAGAGAGAGAGAGAGAGAAAGGGGGAGAGAGAGAGAGAGAGAGGAAGAGGGAGAGAGAGAGAGAGAGAGAGAGAGAGGGAGATTGGTTCACAATTTATGAAGCAAGGCCCAGATTGCTTTTAGTAGCGGGTCGTGGCTTGGAGGTGGCATTGCATGCAGCCCTCCTTCGGTACCACGCCGTCCTACAAGTGGCGTGCCTTTCCCCTGCACACTCCATATTCTCAGCACTGGATCCTTCTCCAAGGGTCCCGGTTTCATTTCCAGACCCTGAACCAATATATTATTATAAAGGGGCTTTTTATCCTTTGTAGTGAAAAAAATAATACATGGGTTTGCAGAGACGGGGTACCCCTGTAATACTCCCACAGAAAATGTTCAAAATAACTGCTTATTTACATGCTCACATATTTTTCACTACAATAAAATAAAAAATAAGAAGCCCTGGCATCTGAGTCAGGAAGGCGCCTCCCGGTACTCCAGGCGTCCAGGACACCCTTCCCCTCAGCGCAGTCACCGTACCGAGGCACAGCCTGTGAAAACGGGGGCCGCCACGACCGCCGCTCCAACGCCTCTGCACGGGCCCGGCGCCGGGAGCGGCTTCGAGGGGCTGGGAGAGCGAGCCTCAAACCCCCTTTCTATGGGAGAAGGGGATTCGGCGACAGCCCCGCGCCCTCGGCATCCCTTCCCCAGCAGGCACCGGGGCCTCAGTGGGTTTCGGGAAACCAGAGAGTGGGAGACGACAGTGAGACCGGGGAAAACCAACTCGCAGGGTTCTGGCCCAGGGCCCCCCCTCCTCGCGGTCCGGCCCCCCTTACCCGGAAGTGCTGGTCCCGGTACTGGCTCAGCTCCACATAGGAGTCGCTGCGCAGCGCCTTCAGGAGGCCGCTGGACATAGTGCACAGAGGTCGACGAGGACGCCGCCACGACGGGAAAAACCAGAGGTCGCGGAGGTGGCGGAATCGGAAACGCGAAAAGCGGGTTCTGCCGACCAATCCCAGCGCGGCAGTGTCGTCACCCGGCGGCGCGGGCTCAGACGCGGTCCGTCGTCGGGCGCCGCCGGTCGGAAGCCAGAGCGAGGCGCTCCGGGTTCCGGGCCGCTCCAACGATGGTTCTAAGGCGGCTGCTGGGCGTCTTGCTGCACAACCCGCAGCTGGTGGAGCGCCTGTCCGAGTCGCGGCCTATCCGGCGTGCGGCGCAGCTCACCGCCTTCGCCCTGCTGCAGGCCCAGCTGCGCGGCCAGGACGCGGCCCGGCGTCTGCGAGGCCTCGCGGCCGGGCCCGCGGGTTCCCTGGGTCGCCGCGCTGCCCGCTTCAAAGACACCTTCACTCGGGAGCTCCGCCGCGGGCTCCGCGAGCGCCCGGGACCACCACCAGGTAGCCAGGGGGGCCCGGGAGCAAACCACTAACCCCGGGCTGGGCCGGGCCGGGCCGAGGTCGCCCCTCTCCCTTCCGGCTGGACACGGGCCTCGGCGCTAAGGAGTCATCCCCAGCCCCGCGCACGGCTTCTCCTCCTGACTCCTGTCGGCCTGCAGAGCTCCACGCATCAGAGAGCCCAGGCCAGGCGGGCACACCCGGTGAGCCCTGAGAGCGGACAGGGGCAGGGAGTGAAGGGAGCCCCGAAGCCTAACAGAAATGAAGATAAGCTGGGCCCCGACCCACCACCTGCAGAGCCATGGACCGTGCCACAGCCCGAAGGAGAGCCTGCCCTCCGCGTAGGAGACTAAAACTCCTGATGGATGCTGCTGCCTCTGCTCTGATGCAGTGGGGCTCTGCTTCCAGCGGAGATCATGGATGGAAAGACAACCCCGTAGACGCCAAAACCCTCTGATTAAATGTGCGAGCTGAGAAACGGGTATGAGTGTGGTACTTCTCCCATCCGCAGGGTGGACTAGGATTCCTCGGACGGTAGTTAACACACATTGAGTGCTTACTCTGTGTTGGCACTTGCCAATTGCACTCTGAATGGGTTATCTCATTTAATCCTTAACATTTATAGGGAAAGGTAGGCTACTTAAGTTGCCCATGGCCTTACGGAGCTGGATGTGAATACAGGTGCTTAACTCCAGGTCCCAAGTCCATATTCAGCTTTCCATGGCATTAACCAGGCCTGATCTTCGATGCCTGCCTTCCCACTCCTTACGTCACCGCTGGGTGTTAGGACTGCTGCCTACGAAGGAACAAGCTACCTGGATTCCTGTTTCCCATTTTAGAGGGTCAGGTCATTTGAGGCTTCTGACTGAATTTCTGATCACCTCTGGGTAGGCTACACAGTTATTCAATCAGAAAGCTCAGAGCCACAGGAGAAGCTTTTAGACTGGCGGGTAACCAAACAGAATTTATACTCTGGCTTTTCTGATAGTCACAGGAAGCTGGAGAGGGCCGGAGACCTGCCCTGGGGATGGAGGAGCTAAAGTAGCTTGTCCTCCACTTTCCTTATGGTCAGACTTCTCACTGGGCATCCCATCCCCCAGTCTTCCCATCAGAGGTGCTGTGTGATCCTCTTTGAGGCCAGAAGTCCCATCCCCTAATGACCAAAGACCTGGTTTGGCATCCTACCCTCCTCTCCCATCAGAGGAGAAATCGTTCTCCCAGCTAGAGGCCACTCGTTGGATTTTCCTTGGAGCCTGGCAGTGATGAGCCTAAAGAGCTTGTTCAATCTACTGTCTTGTCTGCCTCATGGGCCTCAGTCCCACCCATCGGTCTCTGGATATCAGAGTAGCACAATATTAGCAGTCCCCAGCCCAAATCCATACCTCAACATAAATACCATACTCAGTGTTTTTTTCTAGAAGAGACAAAAAGGGAAGAAGTGCAGGAAACAATGAAATTTCTAGACAAACTGGCCATTTAGTAAGAAAGAAGGGAAATCAAGAGAATTAATTTTTGTGGAAGGAGTGGATAAGAATTAAGTCACACACACATACACGCACCCTCATTTCTGTAGGAGTCTGGGAGCAGAGAAAACTGGGTCCTTTCTGCTCCTACTAGATGCCTCCCCACTTCATTGTAAACGCCTCCAGTGTTTGTAGTCAGTGGCTTGCCTTCTCACCAGTTACCCTGTTACTAAAGAAACAGACCAGGCCTGACTGCTATTGCTCAGTGGTTGAGCATCAACCCATGAACCAAGAGATTCCCAGTCAAGGCACATGCCCCAGTCTCAGGCTCGATCCCCAGTAGGGGGTGTGCAGGAGGCAGCTGATTGATGTTGATATATATACCCCTCTCCCTTCCTCTCTCTAAAATCAATAAAAACATTTTAAAAAGAAAAGAAACAGACCAAATTCTTCCCATTGACAACAGTCTCCTAGCATGCCTTTCAGATTCTAAGCTCTGCCTAAAAGGGAAGCAATTCATCCCCTCATCCTGCAGGGCAATTCCAACTCACCTTTTGATGCCACACAGATACACACCCTTTACAGACAAATTTAGAGCTCAGACCACCACAATCTACATGGACTGCCATACCAACAGTTTCTCCAGCGAGTTCATGGTTGTCGATCCAAATGGGGAAGAGAAGAGACAGAAGCCCAGAGGAGTTTGGGACCCTAGAGTCTTGGATGTCTCCAAGGTGGCCTTTGGTTTTATATTTATGGACAGAAATGCCATCTTTGGCTGCAATGTAAGTGCTTATCATTTGCCAGAGATGATGCAAAGTAATAAGGGGTAGGAAGACAAATGAGAGGTTCATAGCAGAAACATGAACCAGAAGAACAATGAGTTGTCATGAATGGGTCTCTGATAGTGTGCTGGGGACAGCGTATACTGTTTCATGAGTAGATCCTTGTCATCTCCTCCCAACTTGGAGTTCAGTAACATCATTTTGTAGTTTGAAATCAGCCATGTGGGAATATTGACACCACAGAAATTGGCAAATGCTACAAATTGGGGCACTTTTTTTTGCCCCCGAGAGAACATTGCTACACATTTAGCAGTGTACCACTGAATTTCCTCTTCCTTGGGTTGGAGTCATGAGGAAGATGTGGCACTAAGACCCTAGTAGCAGTCATAGAACAGCATACTTGTGAAGGGTGTAACTTTAAGATGACCCACGGCTTTAGCCAGCAGAAGGCAGAACTAGGAAAGGACTCAGGTTTGGTCATTTGTACAGGTTTGGTCTCCTGCTCTGTGCTGACCTCCAGCTCACTGATCTCTGTGGCCTGTCAGCCTCTTGTTCTCATGAGAGGGCAGAGGTGTGAGGAGGGGGATGAGGACAGGTGTAGAGCCTCAGTTCCTCATGTTCCCAGTGGACTGGGTAGAGGGTACCTGTGTTGGGAGCAACAGGCTCAGGGGTGCGATGGCTTCCATCAAAGCAACAGGTGCTGCTTTGGCCTGGGGTTTGCTCTCCATCCTGTGAAGAGGGCTTTGCGCTTGCAGAGGGACCAGATCACATTTATAAAGAAAGGCTTCTGGGGGCACCTGTGTATCCTCAAGTGCTGCTAGATGCTGACTGAGCTCTGTGTTCTCCACTCTCACTGGGCCAGGCTGAGGAGGGGAAATGATCCCTAGAGGGAGAATGATCCTTAAAGGATGAGATGCTGAAATGTCCCACTGCCGTTCAGGGACAGGAGTAGAAGGGAGAGGAGAGAAATATTCCAGAACTCCTTTTTTGGTTAAAAAACAACAGCCCGGCCAGTGTGGGACAGTGGTTGGGTGTTGACCTATGAACCAGGAGGTCACGGTTCAATTCCTGGTCAGGGTACATGCTGGGTTTTGGGCTGGATCCCCAGTGTGGGGTGTGCAGGAGGCATCCCATCAATAATTCTCTCTCGAGCCGAGCCCAGGTGGTGTTGTAAAGGCTGTAGCGAACACCTGACCATGTGGAATCCCAGTGCCGGGCAGCCAGGGCCAAATCCATATCCCCCTAATGTCGGGTACCCTGGAGGTTCCAATCCTGCCTTTCCTCCGGGCCCGTTTCCTACTCCCCTTGGCCCCTTTCCCACTCCCCCAGGAGCTCCCCAGGGGAATCCAGCTTTCCCCCCAGTCGGGCCCCCTTATCCTGTGCCACCACCAGCATATCCAGGATACCAACCATCAGGCCCCTATCCCCCTCCATATCCACCACCTGCCCCTGGCATGCCTCCTATTAATCCCTTGGCTCCTGGCATGGTAGCACCAGGAATGGTGACGGACAAGAAGATTCGGAAGAAAATGAAGAAAGCTCAAAAAAAGTCGCAGGCGCACCATAAGCATGGCAAGCACTCCTCCTCCTCCTCTTCCAGCAGTGACTCTGACTGAATACAGGGTCTGGACCCTACCTTCAAGTCTCTCCAGTTCTGCTCTTCCATCAAGCTTCAATGCCATCTTGCACTGGGGAAAATTAGCGATTGTGCTCCCCTACCCCTCTACCCCAATCTGAGACTCACTCTGCTGTTCAGCCCTAACTGCTTAGGGGAAATGGGAAAAGAATTGCCATGGGCTAACAAAGGCCATCTTCACAGTGCTTGGATAGAGCTTTTAGCTGATGAGGTTTAAGAACTATTTTTTGAAGACGGTGAAACCTTTGAGCTAAATGCTGAAAATAAGTCTAAAGATCTAGAAAATAGGATTTTTAACTTTCTTTTGTAATATTTGTAGTTGGGGAGGTGTTGTGGAAACTTAATTGTGGGAGAAAAACAAACTACTTTTTTTTTTTAATTGTGGCATGCTTGGCCAATTTAATGGCAAATACATTTCCCTGCAGACCTTTAATTGATTGCACTAACTGCAAGGCTGCTGGGAAGTAGAGTCCATTTGTTGATGAGTTCTGACTGCCATTTTGGAATTTAATCTCTATTCTTTAGTTCAGTATGCTATTTTTAGGTCCTCCCCACATTCTCCAATTCTCAATCCAAATAAAGCTGTTTGTCCTGGTCTCTGCACACCTGTGCCATTACCTTGGTTGGGCCTAGTACATTCCACTACTTTTGCTGCCCTTCCACAGTCGCTTTAAAGTGTATCAGTTTGCCCTGGCTGGTTTGGCTCAGTGGATAGAGTGTCAGCCTATGGACTGAAGGGTCCTCGGTTCGATTCCAGTTAAGGGCACATGCCAGGTTTCGGGCTCGATCCCCGGGGGGGGGGGGGGGGGGGTGCAGGAAGCTTCCAATCAGTGATTCTCTCTCATTGATGTTTCTATCTCTCCCTCTCCCTTCCTTTCTGAAATCAATAAAAATATATTTAAAAAAATAAAATAAAATAATTCTCTCTCATCATTGATGTTTCTATCTCTCCTCCCTTCCTCTCTGAAATCAATAAAAATATTTTTTTAATTTAAGAAACAACAACAACAAACAAACACTAAGATGGCAGACACCAAAGTGCAATTAAATATACCACCACACTCACTTCCATGCTTAAAGAGCCTGTCTAGCCAGGGCACATGTGCTGCAAACCCAGGAATGACTCAGTGTTAGCTGGCAGACACCTCAGAGATGCTCTGATCCATTGTACAGGCTAGAAACAGGCTGGGGGAGGGGAAGGAGCTTTTTTTTTTTTAAATATATTTTTTTTGAGTTTTTACAGAGAGGAAGGGAGAGGGATAGAGAGTTAGAAACATCGATCAGCTGCCTCCTGCACACACCCAGTGGGTATGTGCCCGCAACCAAGGTACATGCCCTTGACCAGAATTGAACCTGGGACCCTTGAGTCCGTAGGCTGACGCTCTATTCGCTGAGCCAAACCGGTTAGGGCAAGGAGCTTTCTTAAGATCACACAGTGAATGGCAGACCAGGGACTAGAACTCAGGTCCCCTGAATCTGCACTGCCTACTCCCTCTCCATCCCCACACTGCCTCCTTCCAGGTGTCTAGGAAGCAAAGGGTTGTCATGACATCAAGAGGTAAGGCATCCTGGAAGGTTTGGAGGTCAGTCAAGAATGTCACTCTCAGATCGTTGTTCTTCACAAGGTGCTATTATATATTTAAAACATCACAGTTTCTGGAAGGAATAGGGCAGGGACCAACATTAGGGACCAATTGGTTATACAGATTTTTGGGGGCATCAGGACCTTGGAATCAGGACTGTGACTGGTCAGATCTTTGGTCTTTGAGGGGAGAAGGGTGCCAGATTACCCAGAAAGTAAAGCAAGGGCTGTGGACAAGAGAGGCAGTGGTGGGAATTCTGGAAGGGAAGGGAACGGAGAGAGTCAGACTCTGTCCCAGCCCAGCTTCCCAAAGAGAAGGTGGAGTGGGGCCTTCATCTACGGCCACGGATTCTCTGTCGTGTTGTCGGGCTTCTCCCCCAGCTCTAGGATGTGAAGGCTGAGATGGTCCCTCCAAGCCCCACTCAGCAGGGAGGACATGGCCGGTGGGTCCTCGAGGGTCAAGTGGGGAAACACAAGGGTCTCACTCTTGAGGGGAAAGCTGCACTTCTCCGTGGCAGGCCTGGTGGTGCCGGGCGTCACCACAAAAAGGCGGCAGAGCCACGGCCCACCGGCCACCTGGCAGGCCGGTTGTCTGGTGAAGTTGTTCAGGGTTTGGCACAGGACCGGATCCTCAGACCCACCCATTTCCATCACCTCCACAAGGGACCCCGGCGCTGGGAGGTGTAGGAGGTGCCGCGGGGGCATGTAGGTGTGGGTGAAGAGGAGTGTGTAGTGGGTAGGTACGTTCGGGAGCACAGGCGCATGAACCACCCGCTCCAGGTGCTCCAGGCCGGGCACGACGCCCCCCTGGTGCAGGCAGCCGAAGAAGAGGGCGCCCAGGGCATTGAAGAGGACCAGGGTGCCCTTGCAGGGCACAGGCTGAGTCTGTGGACTACAAAGCAGGACCCAGGGGGACTAGAAGGGGGATCAGGAACCGAGCCTCCTGGTGGCTAAAAGCAGACAGCAGTGCTAGAGGCGTGAAGTAGAGAAGCAGGAGGTGAGACCTGGGGTCGGGCAGCAGTCTCCGGGGCTTCTACACTCTTCAGAGAGCGCATCTGTACAAGAGCTGGCGGCAGACTTGCAGATGTTGCACTCAGCCCGCAGGGCCT
>NW_005871062.1:133702-146806 GCF_000147115.1 Myotis lucifugus
GGTTTTGAGGATCCAGGTTGTACTGCAAGAAGTTGGCAGGTGTCAGGACAAGGGTATTGGGTCTTTTAGTAAACGGACTGGAGAAATACCAGCTGTCCGCAGCCACAAACACTGCTGCTGTGAGGGTCGCTCCTGGGAGGAGCCCCAGGGCTGCCTTGGTCAGTGACTTGAAGGCAGAGTTCGTGGCTCCGCAAATGCCCCAGAGGAACACGGGAACCAGAGCGAAGGCCAGAAAGGTGGGCCGGTTGAAGAAGCCGGCAGCCAGGATGGTCCCAAGAAGCCAGCTGTGCCACCACGAGCCTCGAGCAGGCTTCCCGGGTGCGGGGCTCCGAGCTACACGGGGCGATACCAGTACCAGCAGCCATGCAAAGAGCAGTCCCTCGATGGCATTGGAGAAGGTCCTTGTGTAGAAGACCAGGGTGACATAGGAACCAGACAGCAAGACCAGGGCGTTCCAGCGCTCCGCCCTCCACAGCGGGGCCAGGTGGTATATGGCCACGTCCAGGGCAAAGGAGAGGGCAGTGAGGAGGAGCCGGGGCCCCACCAGCAGCGCATAGCCACTTACCAGGCCAGACCACGGGCCCAGTTCTTTCCAGATCTTGAGCAGCCAGAAGGCAAAGCCGGAGGTCAGCAGCGGGAAGACCACCGTGCGGCAGGCGCTGCTGGAATGAAACTCCCAGGGCCGGGCGGCCTCGATGTCCAGGATGTCCTCTGCGGAGAGAAGTGGGGGTGAGCCAGTCCCAAGCTCAGAGAACACGGTCGACAATAACACTTCAGGATGGCCACCTGGATCTTCCAGCCCCCTAGCGTACACTCCCCGGATCAACCCTGGGACTGTGAAGATGATGGATTTTCCTCTTGTGATTAGTTTATGTCCCGGGGGACAGCAGAACATCAGACAGGGAGATAATGCAGATGGGCCTGACATAATCACACGAGCCCTTTAAAAGCAGAAAAGGACGTCAGAGATTCAAACCATTAGAACGATTTGATGCACCATTGCGGTCTCAGATGGAGGGGGCCGTTGGCAAGGCATGATCTAGGAGCCGAGATCAGCCCCTGGCTGACTTTTAGCAAGGAAGTGGGGGCTTTAGTCCCATAGCTGAAATAAACGAAATTCTTCCAACATAAAGAATGAGCTTGGAACGCAGATTTCCCCCCAGAGCTTCCAGACAAGAACTCGGCCCGGCCATACTTTGATTTCAACCCTGTGATGCCCTGAGCAGAGAGTCCATGCCGGACTTCCAATTTACAGAGCGGTGGCCTGACAGTTTTAAGCTGCTGGGGTTGTGATGATTGGTTATGCAGCACTAGAAATGAATGTAGGGGAGTTCAGCCGTCTGAGGCCCCCCTGGGAAGGAACCATTCCTGAGATGTGAGGTGACAATGTGCCCTGACAGGTGTATGGGGAGGATCAGGGGGGAGGTCCATTCCTCTCCTCGGAGTTTAAAGTCTCCAAAGTGAGATAAAAAACCCGTCTCTGTAATTATGACTGTGTTCCAGGGTAGGCAGTGTGGGAAAGGGAAAGGGGATGAGCAATGTGACTATGGTCAAAAGTGACTTTAGATTTGTCTATGATATTTAAATTTTTCATAAGAAGAATATATTCAAGCAGTACTTGTGTCATTAAAAGAATACTCGCTGCCTGAGTCTGGCCTGTGATCCTGCACCCCGTGTCCCAGAGCGCTGAGGGGCGGGGTGAAGGAAACAAACTCTTCATTTCTGCACCTCAACTCAGGCCCACAGCTTCTCATGCTCGACGACATTGCTGGTTTTGTTTAGGGCTCTTTGTTTCTCCTACTTATTCCTCCAGCCTGTTAGCCATTCTCTCTCTATGTCAAAAGGGAAACAGAAAAGCTAGGATCAGCTCAATCTGGCTGCTTTTCACTGGCTCCGGTTTTTTAAAAAGTGTGGAAAGGAAGACTGGACCTTTCAAGTTAAATCCAGCGTTGAGCCACGTGGCAGAAATAGCTAAACAGTCTCCCCAGTATCCACTCCCTCCCCCTTCTTCAGTGGGATGTTTGGTCGGGTTTGAAGGCTATATTTTTCAGCTTCCTTTGCAGGCTCGGTGTTGCCATGTGACACATTCTGACTGATGGGATGGAGATGGTATGAGACTTTCAAAAATGCCCTGGAAGAGAGCAGGCATGCCCATCAGTGGCTGGAAAGACTTGGTTTTAGACTTGACGGCTGGAGCTCGAGCAGCCATATGGAACCGAGAGGAGGAAGCCATGTGCCCCCAGCATCTGAGAACCCTTACGGTCCCTAGCAACCATCTTCATGATGTGCTCTACACCACCTGGTAGATAAATTCTAACAATGGAGCATCCAGGTCTGGGTTCCCTCGGCCCTCATATAAAACTACAGAAGAAAAGTTTCCCAGGGGACTGGGTAGAGGGTACCTGCGTTGGGAGCAACATGCTCAGGGGTGCGATGGCTTCCCTCAAAACAACAGGTGCTGGTTTGGCCTGGGGTTTGCTCTCCATCCTGTGAAGAGGGCTTTGCACTTGCAGAGGGACCAGATCACATTTACAAAGAAAGGCTTCTGGGGGCACCTGTGTATCCTCAAGTGCTGCTAGATGCTGACTGAGCTCTGTGTTCTCCACTCTCACTGGGCCAGGCTGAGGAGGGGAAATGATCCCTAGAGGGAGAATGATCCTTAAAGGATGAGATGCTGAAATGTCCCACTGCCGTTCAGGGACAGGAGTAGAAGGGAGTGGAGAGAAATATTCCAGAACTACTTTTTTGGTTAAAAACAACAGCCTGGCCAGTGTGGTACAGTGGTTGGGTGTTGACCAATGAACCAGGAGGTCATGGTTTGATTCCTGGTCAGGGCACATGCTGGGTTTTGGGCTGGATCCCCAGTGTGGGGTGTGCAGGAGGCATCCCATCAATAATTCTTTCTCATCATTGATGTTTCTATCTCTCTCTCCTCCCTTCCTCTCTGTGTAAGTTTTCCCAAGCACTGAGGAAGCCTGCCGGAAGCCAATTCCAGCATGACAGCAGGGCTGGATCTGGAGTGGCAAGGACATTTCCCCAAACCTGAAAAGGATGCTTAAATTGATTGCTTGCTGCCAGACAGCTCAGGGCATCTCAATCTACATGTTATTGCCTCCTACTGGCCAAACACCTGAACAGCTGTAGGCTAATTCTTCCAATCTGACAATGGACTCTGTATACGAAACCCTACCCTTTGAAGTGTATATCTCCACCTCGCCTCAGGACAAATTGTGTTAATAAAACGCATGGGGTCCTGACACAAGGAGGTCTTGGTTTCTTAAGCTAGGCTCCTCTGACCCCCAAATGCCTTTCAAAATTACACTTCATCTCTGGACTCTTTATTAAGTTACACACAGCCCTTCTTCAGATTGCTGAACCCTTCTTAATGCCGGAACAAGAACCCGGCAGAAGCCCAACTCAAATCCTTCCCCGAGAAATACAAAACAGCTTTTCTTTTCAGTGACCTCTGCTGTTGGTCCAAACAGGAAAACACCAAAGAGGCCGGCATTTCACGAGTATCATCCAGAAGGTCAGCGTCACCCTCGGGAAGGAGATGTGAGGTCCCCACTCGCAAGTTCTTACTCCAGAGGGGCTCACTGGTTTTCTGCTCATCTGCACAGCCTTGTGTCCCCCCGCCCTGGACATCCAACCAGCTCCAACCCAGACTTTGCTGTGACGTATCACAGCCATACATGGGCGCTTTACCTGCCATGACCTCCGGTGACTGGAAGAACTCATCTGGGTGCACGTAGCCTGTCTGCGGAAGGACACACCACACCAGGCGGAGCAGGCTGAGGCTGCCCCACAGCACCCGGGGTGACATCTTCAGATCAAGGCGCTGCCAAGACATCGGGCCAGGAGCCTAGAGATACTTCTCAGGGTACACTCTGGAGCCACAGATCTGCATCTGCTGAGGGTAGCATTCGTTAGTTATTATCATGTTCAATCATCTGAACGAGCTCTAAAGCAGCGGTTCTCAACCTTCCTAATGCCGCGACCCTTTAATACAGTCCCTCATGTTGTGGTGACCCCCAATTTCATTGTTACAAATTGAACATAATTAAAGCATAGTGATTAATCACAGAAACAATATGTAATTATATATGTGTTTTCCGTTGGTCTTAGGCGACCCCTGTGAAAGGGTCGTTCGACCCCCAAAGGGGTCGCGACCCACAGGTTGAGAACCGCTGCAAAGGGATCTGTGTAAAATTAAAATGATAAGACTAACAGCTGCTATCCGCTAAGTGCCTGTTAGGTGCCAGGAAGATTACACTCACATCCCATTGGATCTTTTCCACAGTCTGGGACAGTGGGTCTCATGCTCTCCATTTCACAGACAGGGGAACAGAGACCTGCTGAGTAACCTGTTCCTTGCCGGTCATATTTACTAAGTATCTACATATAACATTTGCGAGTAGGATTAGGGTGCCCTCCAAATCTGGGCCTCACAGCCCCAGTCCTGTTCACAGCTCCTATCCATAGGCAAGCATGGCAGCCTGTCTCTTGCAATTCTATAAACTTGGGAATTCTCAATGGATTCCATCCAATTCCCTGCAAAAAATGCACCACACTCCACTCCATTGTCTTCAGTCGCTCCCTCCACCTTTCACACACCCTGGAACCTTTAGAACAAGCAAGTCAAACTCGTGGCCCTCGGGCCACATGCGGCCCACAACGAATATTTTCGCAGCCCAGCCAATATAACGGTAGGTAAGAAACGTTTTAATAAAAATTTCGTAACTTAATTTTTACAAAATCCTATTACACATAATTATAATAACGAACTACAACGTTCACTAACGACTGATTACTATAATCGTGTTGCATTCATTTCCCTTACTCGCCTTACGCGCAGGCGCACCATTTCTCTCCACTAATACTAGCAGCGAATATTTTAGCAGCTGATTGCCACATCTTAGTCTTGGACTGACTTGTGTGGTGTGCGCAACAGGAAATATTTCGCTTTTGGAGAACAAGAAAAATAGGTTTATTTGCTTTACGCTTATTAATTTGTGCAGTTATTCAGTGTCTGGTAAGTTAATGTTCAAGAAAAATTAATTTTTATTAAAATGTTCTATTATTTTATGTTAACGATTACTCATTTATTACAGCCCTTTGTATTCAGCATGTCCATCGAAATAAACCCACGTTTCTATGAAAATTGAAGCTTTTGTTTTTTTGCGGCCCGCATAATCTTAAACCTTGTTTATGTGGCCTGTGTTAGCCTTTGAGTTTGACATGCTTGCTTTAGAAAGTGATGAGAACTCACTGCTAGGGTCTCTCCCCTCCCATTCATATGTTGAAATCCTAAAGCCTGATGTAATGGCATCAGGAAGTGGGGCCCTAGAGGGGAGGTGATTAGGTCATGAGGGTGGAGCCATCATGAATGGGATAGTGTTTTCATAAATGAGCCTCCACAGTGCTCCCTCACCCCGTCTACCATGAAGGACACAGCCAGAAGCCACTGGCTATGAACCAGGAAGGGGTCCTTCACCAAGCTGCTGCCTGGATCTTGGACTTCCCACCCTCTAGAACTGTGAGAAATAAATGTCTCTTGTTTATAAGCCACACAGCCCAAACAGACAAAGAACTTACTTATATAACACCTCTTGCTAGGGATTCTCGCTTCCCAGATTCAAAGAGGAAGGGGAGTCTGAGCCCGTTGCTTAGTGGACCTATCCATCAGCACCCATATGCCACCTCTGGTGAACAGAAAAACAAGTTTGACAACAAGTTTGTCACTTCTTCAAAAATGGTGACCCTTTCCTGACTTCTTGGCTTTGAAATGTTAAAGCCTGACCTTAAACAACTATTGTTCTCAGGTGTGATACATCATAACGAACAAGGCAAAGTAAAGCAACAGAACAGGAATCTGGCAGATGTCAACAAGGACATCTTGATACCGGACGAAAAAGGGGTGCTTTAATAAGTTACAAATTCCTGCCCATTGTTCTTGTGTATCCAGTTTAACACCTTTGAAACGTCAGAAGCAGTACCCCTCCAAGATGTAACCACCCTCAAGAGAGCCTAATCTTGTTAATTGTCCTGTAATCTTGTTAATTGTCCTGAAAGAAAGCGGGGGCTTTGCTTTCTCCCACCTTCACTTAATCTTCCTTTAATCCCTCCTTAATTCCAAATGCATAAAAGGAACTGCAAACTGTCACTTATCTTGAGCATCTTACTTTCTGCCAATTGTCAGTTTGGCTCAAATAAAATATAAAAATTATTTACAGGTTTAGCCCTGGCCAGTGTGGCTCAGTTGGTTGGGCGTCATCCTGTGCACCAAGAGGTTGCCGGTTCTATTCCTGATCAGGGCACATTCCTTCCTTGTGGCTTCCATCCCCAGTAGAGGGCATGCAGGAGGCAGCCAGTCAATGTCTCCTAAACCTCAGGTTCCTCATCAGGAAAGTCAGATAACAATATAAACCTCACAGGATTGAGGGAGAATTAAAGAGCTGACTCATGGATGACACTTAGTGCTCGGAGCTTGCATGTATAAGTGATCAATCTGAGGTTGCCATTGCTGCTTTTAGTAGAGGCACAAATAATGAAATCCTGGCTGCTTCAGAAACTCTAGGACAGTGGTTCTCAACCTTGGCCACATTAGAATCACCTGGGAATCTTTTTAAAATCCTGATTTCTGGGCCTCATCCTCCAGAAATTCTGTTTCTTTGTTACTAATGTTGTGGCCCCACCCCATAACAAAGAAACAGAATTTCTGGAAGATGAGGCCCGGAAATCAGGATTTTAAAAGGATTCCCAGGTGATTCTAATGTACAGCCAAGGTTGAGAACCACTGCTCTAGGAGATCCTCAAAATGGCATTTCCACTGGCTATGAAAATAAATAGGACTTGGTTAGTATAACTATTAGCATAGGTAGCTGCTTAGTTAGGAAGAGAGCAAATGGAATTGACCATTAAGCTTGATTCATTAGGGAGCTGAATTAGACGTTGAGCCTGATTCACCAGGAAGCCACAGCATTCACAGGGTCCCCAGGTGACAGCCTCATTCTCCACTGAGGAACTTAATCCCCTAAATGGGCAGGTAGAATCTGCTACTTGTCATTACCCGTGATAACCGGATAACCGAAGGAGGAATAAAAACAGCAGGGGAGCCTGGCCAGTGTGGCTCAGTTGACTGAGCATCCTCCCATGTCACCAGTTCGATTCCCAGTTAGGGCACATGCCTGGGTTGTGGGCTCGATCCCCAATAGGCGCCTGCAGGAGGCAGCTAATCAATGTTTCTCTCTCATCAATGTCCCCGCCCCCCCCTCCCCGCCGCCTCTCTAAAATCAATAAAAACATATTTAAGCCTGGCTGGCATGGCTCAGTGGTTGAGCATTGACCTACGAACCAGGAGGTCATTGTTCCATTCCCGGTAGGGGGCACATGCCCGGGTTGCAGGCTCAATCCCCAGTGTGGGGTGTGCAGGAGGAAGCCAATCAATGATTCTCTTTCATCATTGATGTTTCCATCTCTCTGCCTCTCCTGTCCTCTTCTGAAATAAATAAAAATATGTTTTAAAAATAAATAAATAAATAAATAAATAAATAAATAAATAAAAACATATTTGAAAACAAACAAAACAAAAAAAACAGCAGGGGAAATGTCTTTGCTAGCCACATGCCCAGTAGAAACCAAGATGGTGGGAGGAAAAAAAAAAAAAAGCCCTAGCCTACCTCAGTGAATAGAGCATTGGCCTGTGGACTGAAGGGTCCTGGGTTTGATTCCAGTCAAGGGCATGAACTTTGATTGCAGGCTCCTCCTCAGCCTGGGCCCTGGTCTGGGCATGTGCAGAAGGCAACCAATCGATGTGTTTCTCTCACATCAATATTTCTCTCTGTCTTTCCCTCTCTCTCTTCCACACTCTCTATAAATCAATGGAAAAATATCCTTGGGTGAGGGTTAAAAAAAAGAAGAAGAGGAAGAAACCAAGATGGTGCAGGTGGAAACTAGATGATGCAGCAGAACTTTGGGGCATGCACAGTAGGAGCATACGGGCAGAGTCTAACCTGGGAAAATCTGGGAACAGAATCAACTTGGCCCAGCCAGCATGGCTCAGTGGTTGAGCGTCGACCTATGAACCAGGAGGTCATGGTTCGATTCCTGGTTAGGACATAAACCTGGATGGCGAGCTCCATCCCCAGTGTGGAGCGTGTAGGAGGCAGCTGATAAATGATTCTCTCTCATCATTGATGTTTCTATCTCTCTCTCCTCTCCCTTCCTCTCTGAAATCAATAAAAAAATATATCAAAAAAAAAAGAATCAGGTTAAATAAGGGCGTGGAACCCTGGAAGGTCCAGGAAAGGGATTGGTTAGGAAGAGGATCCAGCACAAGTCCAGGAAAACCAAAAAAGTAGGTTGGATAGTTTGAAAGAAAGCCTGTGTGTTCCCCCAAACCAAGAAATTACATACAGAGGATTATCAGGGATCTCAGGGCAATTGCAACTAGAGAGTGCCTGCCCTCTACATCCCAAGGGTGTGTTATTTCCCTTCACCCCAATAAATCTTGTCACTACACTTCAACTGCTCCCAGCCATGCGCCCTTTGAAATTCCTTTCTTCTGATACCTAAAGAACTCATTTTCATCGGCAGACACATTTATGCACGTAGCTCAAGCTTTTCTCTAAGAACAGGACTTGTACTCTGTGATTAGCATAACATACCAAACCCACTGCACTGACTGGGGACACAAACCCAGCCCGCCCTGCACTGACGTGGGCAGTTACAGGACAAGCCTCGGTGTGAGTCTGCACTGCTTTCCCTGCAGCAACAGAAGAAATTCAGCAAGGGGACACCTGTCTAGTTCCCCCATCTATTCCTCCTTTCCCAGGTAACAGTATTCAGCATTCCCACCGCGAGCTGCATGCCTCACCCCATACCACCAGTTTTCAGTGATAAAATTAAAATAGAGACCTTAACCTGGACAGAAATCAGAAGGGCCTGTGGGAGGATTGCTCCGGTGGCCCGGCTGGTGAGCATGTGGTACTTATACAGCTGTAGATGTTCTTCATGCACGTGCCTGGCCATGTCTGCACGTATTGGATTGCAATCTTTTCTTTTTATTATTTAAAAAAAATATGGTAGATTTCAGAGAGGAAGGGAGAGGGAGAAACAGATGGAAAATCAATGATGAGAGAGAATCATTGATCGGCTGCTTTCTGCATGCCCCACACTGAGGATCGAGCCTGCAACCCAGGCATGTGCCCTGACCAGGAATTGAACTGTGACCTCCTGGTGTATAGGTCAATGTTCAACCACTGAGCCATGCTGGCCAGTTTCTTTTTCTTGAATAAATCCTTTTGGTGATGGAATACATAGTTGACTTTAAAAAAAAATTAAATCTTTATTGTTGAAAGTATTACATATGTCCCCTTTTTCCCCCATTGACCCCTTCTAGTCCGCCCCCACCCCCACCCCCACCCCCACCCCAGGCCTCCCCCACCTCCCCCACCTTCCCTCTGCAATTCCGCAGCCAGTTCTCTGCTTCTGTGTCTCTGGATCTGTTTTGTTCGTCAGTTTATTTTGTTCATTAGATTCCACATATGAGTGCGATCATGTGATACTTGTCTTTCTCTGACTGGCTTATTTCCATGCTGTCTCGAAGGGTAAGAGATCCTTCTGGTTTACTGCTGCATCGTATTCCATGGCATACGAATTCCTTATATGAATTCTTTTCCTGCGTACTTCTTTTAAAAATTAAAAATTCCAATTATAGTTGACATTCAGTATTATATTAAATATTGTGTATAAGATAGTGGTTAGACATTTATATACTTGTGAGCGATATTCCCTATGTTGTACTTTATATCCCCATGATTATTTTGTAACTGCCAGTTTGTACTTCTTACTCCCTTCACCTTTTCCACCCGGCACTCTACTCCCGCTCCCATCTGGCAACCATTAGTCTGTTCTCTGCATCTATGAGCCTGTTTCTGTTTTCTGTGCCACTTTTTTGGTTTGTTTTTTAGATTCCACATATAAGTGAAACCGCACAGCATTTGTCTTTCTCTATCTGACCCACTTCACCCCGCACAGTACCCTGCAGGTCCATCAGCGTTGTCACAAATGGCAAGGTTTCTTCCTTCCTTTCTTTCTTTCTTTCTTTCTTTCTTTCTTTCTTTCTTTCTTTCTTTCTTTCTTTCTTTCTTTCTTTCTTTCTTTCTGTTTATTTATTTATTTATAAATTAAATCTTTATTGTTCAGATTATTACAGTTGTTCCTCTCCCCCCCCCGCCACAACTCCCCTCCACCCGGTTCCCACCCCACTCTCTGCCCTTACCCCCCCCCACCCCCACTGTCCTCGTCCATAGGTGTACGATTTTTGTCCAGTCTCTTCCCACACCCCCCACACCTCTTTCCCCCCCCCCCCAAGAATAATCAGTCCACTCCCTTTATATGACCCTGATTCTATTATATTTGCCAGGAGCCAGTCCATCCTTGCTGCTTGACACAGTCGCTGCAGGGAAGAAACATCTGCCCAGCATATGTTTCAAGGGATCTGGCATAGATGGCATACTGTTCTTAATATGTTTGTTCCCCTTCTTGGTGCTATGTGTTTTAACCAAGGTCACCTCTCTGAGAAAGGTTGTTTCCCCAGGTAGGGATTTTTCCCTGAAGTTAGGGAGGGGATAAAACCCCTTAACTAAGTGCCAGGCGGGTAGTTAATCACTTTAACTACAAACAATCACGCTTAAGCTACATAATCTTTACTCCCTGGAATGGAGATAAGAAACGCCCTAACCTTTGGAATAAAGATTGATAGGATTGGAATCAACTGGTATAAATACAGATGTAACAAGACAACAGGACACAGAACCTAGACACAGAACCTAGACACAGAACCTAGCAAGAGAACCTGGCTAGAGAACCTAGAGACAGAACCTAGAAACAGAACCTAGAGACAGGACTTGGCTGGAGATCCTAGACAGAACCTAGAGATAGGACTTGGCTGGAGATCCTAGACAGAACCTAGAAACAGAACCTAGCAAGAAAACATGGCAAGAGAACCTGACTAGAACCTGGCGACAGAACCTGACTGGAGATCCGGGCTAGAACTTGGCTGGAGAACCTGGCAAGAGAACCTGGCTGAAGAACCTAGGGACAGAACCTAGACACAGAACTGAGAGACAGAACCTAGAGACAGGACCTGGCTGGAGATCCTACAGGGAACCTAGACAGAACATGGCTGGAGAACCTTGCTACAGAACCTGGTGACAGAACCTGGCTAAAGAACCTACACAGAACCTGGCTACAGAACCTGGTGGGAGAACCTCGCTATGCTGATCAACTGAATGCAGCCTCCGTGTCCTTCATTCTTCTCCGACTCCGTCCACACCTTTGGGGACCCCTGGACCTGTTGGGGTTGGACCCCAACATATATTCACCAGTTTATTCTGTTCATCAGATTATTTATTCATTTGATTTTTAGATTCACTTGTTGATAGATGTGTATTTGTTGTTCATAATTTGTATCTTTACCTTTTTCTTCTTCTTCCTCTTCTTAAAGGATACCTTTCAGCATTTCATATAATACTGGTTTGGTGGTGATGAACTCCTTTAGTTTTTCCTTATCTGTGAAGCTCTTTATCTGACCTTCAATTCTGAATGATAGCTTTGCTGGATAAAGTAATCTTGGTTGTAGGTTCTTGGTATTCATCACTTTGAATATTTCTTGCCCCTCCCTTCTGGCCTGCATAGTTTCTGTTGAGAAATCAGCTGACAGTCATATGGGTACTCCCTTGTAGGTAACTGATTGTTTTTCTCTTGCTGCTTTTAAGATTCTCTCTTTGTCTTTTGCTCTTGGCATTTTAATTATGATGTGTCTTGGTGTGGTCCTCTTTGGATTCCTTTTGTTTGGGGTTCTCTGAGCTTCCTGGGCTTGTAAGTCTATTTCTTTCACCAGGTAGGGGAAGTTTTCTGTCATTATTTCTTCAAATAGGTTTTCAATATCTTGCTCTCTCTCTTCTTCTGGCACCCCCATAATTCGGATGTTGGTATGCTTGAAGTTGTCCCAGAGGCTCCTTACACTATCTTCATATTTTTGGATTCTTTTTTCTTTTTGTTTTTCCGGTTGGGTGTTTTTTGCTTCTTCGGATTTCAAATCTTTGACTTGATTCTTGAGATCCTCTAGTCTGCTGTTGGAACTCTGCATAATATCCTTTATTTCAGTCAGTGTATGCTTAATTTCTAGTTGGTCCTTTTTCATAACCTCGAGTGTCTCACTAGATTTCTTGAGGGTCTCACTAAATTTATTGGCGGTCTCACTAGATTTCTTGAGGGTCTCACTAAATTTATTGGCGGTTTCTAGAAAATTCTTGAAAAACCTTAAAAGTGTGGTTTTGAACTCTATATCCAGTAGTTTGCTTTCCTCCATTTCTGTCATTTGTGACTTGTTTCTTTGTCTCACATTTTTTATGCTTCCCTGTGTTGATAGAGTGGCTTTCTGTGCTAGGTGTCCTATAGGGCCCAGTGGCTCAGCCTCCCCAATTACCTGAGGTGGACCCCTTTGTGAGCTTTGTGCACAGTCTTGTTGTAGTTAAGCCTTGATTGTTGTAGGTATCACTGGGAGGAATTGACCTCCAGGCCAATTGGCCATGAGAATCAGCTGTGTCTGCAGTGGGAGAACGTCTGTGCTGGAGATACCCTTCTGGGGCAAGACTTGCTTCAGTGGGGCTTTGGTGCTCACTGAGTCTGCCCACTGAATGTGTCCCTTATGGATTTGAGGAGTTGTAATCTGGATGGTCCCACTCTGACCACTGGGTACACTGGCTCTTGGATCTCTAAGGAGGTGCTAATTTAGCCTCTGCCTGAGGCTACCCAGCAGGAGCTATGGAGAGATTCCTTTTCTTTGTTTGGGGTTTGGAGGTGCCCAGATGAGGCCCAGCTGTGAGGCAATGCAAGCTGTTGTGGGGCCTTGGGCCTTCTTTTAGAAGTTCTGGGTCTCTCTGACTCAGCTGCAGTTTGTTAGGTAATTTTTAGATTTCAAAGGGCCAGGCCTTTCATATGCAAAAGCCTCTATGCACAGCCTGGGTGGGGCGGGGTCTCAGGGGATCAACAGGGCGAAGCAAGCAGCTATGGCTGCTCCTCAGTCCTACCCTAAGA
>NW_005871062.1:147069-149163 GCF_000147115.1 Myotis lucifugus
GCACCTCCTCTGAGTCTCAGTGCTTTTCTCTTTCCTTCTAGTTGTAGAATTTCCACTCAGCCAGCCTTCCTGTGGTTCTGGATGATGACCATTCTGTCTTTTAGTTGTATTTTTGAAGTGGTTGTGGGAGGCAGCAATTTCCGGTGTTTACATATGCCGCCATCTTGGTTTCTCTCCGGCAAGGTTTCTTTCTCATGGCTGAGTGGAATTCCATTGCATATATGTACTCATCTTCTTTATCCAATCGTCCATCAGTGGGCTCTTAGGGTGCTTGCATATCTTGGCTATTGTACATGAAATGTCCTTCTTTGTCTCTCGTTGTAGCCTCTGTTTTATTTTATTTTATTTTATTTTATTTTTATTTTTTTAAATATATTTTATTGCTTTTTTACAGAGAGGAAGGGAGAGGGATAGAGAGTTAGAAACATCGATCAGCTGCCTCCTGCACACCCCCTACTGGGGATGTGCCTGCAACCAAGGTACATGCCCTTGACCGGAATCGAACCTGGGACCCTTCAGTCTCCAGGCCGACGCTCTATCCAGTGAGCCAAACCAGCTAGGGCTAGCCTCTGTTTTAAAGTCTATTTTGTCTGATGTAAGTATTGCTACCCCAGTTTTTTTTCATTTCCATTTGCATGAAATATATTTTTCCATCCCTCTACTTGTGTCTTTTGATCTGAAGTGGGTCGCTTGTAGGTATTACATGTATGGGTCTTGTTTTCTTCTCCATTCAGCAAACCTATGTTTTTAAATTTTTTATTATTAATTATAGTTTATATTATATTAATATTACAATTCAATATTACTTTGAATCACCATGTCTTTGAATTGGAGCATTTAATCTATTTTCATTTAAAGTAATTATTGATAGGTATGTAGCTATTGCTATTTTATTATTCATATTTTTAAATCTCCTCCCCTCCCCCCTTTTTCTTCTTAAAGAAGTTCCTTTAACATTGCTTGCAAACCTGGTTTGGTGGTGATGACCTCCTTTAGCTTTTTCTTGTCTGTGATTTTTTGCTGACTTCTGTACTGCATTCTGGCCACGTGGTGTCCGAAGTGGCTGTCGGCAACGGGCTGCTGCCAGGAGGAAGTCAGTCACATGCTGAAAGAGCAGCACTGCCGGCTGGCTGGGCAGGGACCTGGGCAGACTCTGAGATGAGCACCCTCCCCCTGTGCTTGTCCCCACAGCCTTGCAGAGCTTCTCAGTCAGTCGACAACCAGCAATGCCACCCCAGCAAAACTCCATCCTGCACCCCTGCTTTTCTTTGACCATGAGTCTCATAAGCTGATTTCACCCACCCACTCCATGCCACTGGCCCCTTGTTGCCCTTCTTCTGGACCGTGTGGTCCCGAGGCCTCAGTCTCAAATCTGGTCACCCTTTGAGTCCAGACACTTGCTTCCCTTCCCTTCCACAAGAACATAATAAATAAAAACAAACAAACAAACAAAAAGACAATGACTAGCAGTCTATCTTCTCTGTTGTTCATTTCGGGTAAGCACCCCCCTCTGGAGGGCTGTGTGCTTCAGAGGAGGCAGTTCAGAGCCCAGCTCCAAACCCGGAGGCGAGTCCTCACTGGTAATCCACGTCCTTTGTTATTGATGGGTGTAGGAAGGTGTATTTAATACTATTCTCACCAGTGGGACTTGGTGGAAAGCCTGCTGGAGGACTTCTGGAAAAGAGTTCTCTGATCTTAGAAAAAGATGCACATGCAAAGCAAAACCGCTTCAAATCCACGTGGATGGCTAGAATCAAAAAGCAGATCACAACAAATGTTGGTCAAGATTTGGAGAATTCAGAGCCCTCCTACATTACTGGTGGGAATGGAAGAAAGGTACAGCCACTTGTCAAACAGTCTGGGAGCTCCTCTAATCATTAAATACAGTTACCATATGACCCAGCAATTCCATTCCTAGCTATATACCAAGGGAAGTGAAAGCATTATGCCCACACTAAACGTATGCACAAGTGCTTATAGCAGCATTATTCATAATGGCCAAAAACTGGAAACAACTCAAATGTTCAACAAAGGAATGGACGCTAAAATACCATCCCAATAGCATTGGCCAACTCCTCTGTTCTTCGTAGTTCT
>NW_005871062.1:150707-195650 GCF_000147115.1 Myotis lucifugus
TTTTATTTATTTTATTTTTGTTAATCTCACCGGAGGATATTTTCCATTGATCTTTAGAAAGAGTGGGAAAGAGAAGGAAAGACAGAGAAATATCGATGTGAGAGAAACACATCAATTGGTTGCCTCCTGCAGGAGCCCCGACCAGGGCCTGCAATCAAACCCGGGACCCTTTGGTCTGCAGGCCGAGGTTCTATCCACTGAGCCAAACCGGCTAGGGCAGGTTTTTAAAAAATATATATATTTTTATTTTATTTTTATATAGTTTTATTGATTTCAGAGATGAAGGGAGAGGGAGAGAGAGATAGAAACATCAATGCTGAGAGCGAATCATTGATGGGCTGCCTCCCGCACGCCCCCTACTGGGGATCAAGCCTGCAACCCCCGCATGCGCCCTTGATCAGAATTGAACCTGGGACCCGCAGGCCGATGCTCTATCCACTCAGCAAAACCAGCTATAGCTAAAACATATTTTTATTAATTTCAGAGAGAGGGAGGGAGAGGGAGAGAGAAACATCAATGATGAGAATAATTAATAGGCTGCCTCCTGCACGCCCCTTACTGGGGATGAGTCTGCAATCTGGGGATGTGCCCCAGGGGGAATAAAAGGTGACCTGCTGGTTCATAGGCCATTGCTCAACCACTGAGCCACAGCAGCCAGCGGGGCTGGAGCAGGTTTTAAAGACTGCAGGGGGCGGGAGTGTGGGAGAAGGGGGTGGGGGTCCTTGCACAACAGCATTGGAAGCTCTGACCGTGGCCACCCCCTTTTTCTGGCAGTGCAAACGGACCCCTGCTTATCCTCTGATTAACAGAGATTGCAACAGAGCATTAACACACAGGGAAGGGTGGAAGAGAGTAAGTTCTCTCTACGAACTGGCCTACATCACTTAACCATCCGTGACCTCGGTTACCATCTGCAAAATGGGAACTCTGCTCTGTAGGGGGGAGTTTTGCAGTGTTAATAGTTGTTTGTTTGTTTTTTAAGTATGTTTTCACTGACTTTAGAGAGAGAGACAGGAAGGGGGAGGGAGAGAGAGAGAAATATCTATTGGTGGCCTCCTGCATGGCCCACCACCGATATTGGGGATGGAGCCCACAATCCAGGCATGTGCCCTGACTAGGGATCAAACTGGTGACCTCTGGGTGCATGGGATGACGCTCAACCACCTGAGCCACAGGGGCCAGGGCTTTGTTAATAGTTTTGACAGTGGTTCCCTGAGGCAAAGATGTCTGTGGTGAAGAATGACAGTGAGGGACACCCTACTTAAGGACAGCTGCAATAGTCCTTGCCATATTGTGCATCCCATGCAAAGGCCCAAGCAGCCACTAATCAAAGCAAGGTCAGTGCTGGCCCGCATGTTTGCCTGGAGCATCCTTGGTGACAGAGGTTTTACCTTTGTCTGTGCCCCCATGAGACTCCTGGGCAAGGAGGCCATTCTCTCATCCTTAGGAGTGTGGTAGGCAGGTAGACAGACATGAGCAGAGCGACGACCATGGGCTAGGTACAGAAGGTCGCAAGGGCCCTGGATGCCTAGCAATGGGCAAAACTGGAAAAATAAGGACCTGGCCCCAAGGTAACCTTTCCTCCCCTGGCATGTCGCTAGTGTGGGGTAGACCCCCTGGGAGGAGGAACATGGGGTGGGAGAGTGACTTCATGGGACTCCCAGGCAGGCCCTTGCATGATCACTCCCTTAAACATTAACATCTAGGGCAGTGGTTCTCAACCTTCCTAGTGCCGTGACCCTTTAATACAGTTCCTCATGTTGTGGTGACCCCCAATTTCATTGTTACAAATTGAACATAATTAAAGCATAGTGATTAATCACAAAAACAATATGTAATTATATATGTGTTTTCCGATGGTCTTAGGCGACCCCCGTGAAAGGGTCGTTCGATCCCTAAAGGGGTCGCGACCCACAGGTTGAGAACCGCTGATCTAGGGATAACATCTAGGCCTCAGTAGTGTTTCAGTTCCAGGCCCAGAACAGCAGCAAAACCAGACAAGCAAGGCCATGGCTGACATCAGGACCAGCTGCATTGCGGCATGAACCCCTGCCCAGTCAGTAGAGACCAGGACCCCAAAGGACACACTTGGACAGCTGATGATATTCTATTGGGATCCACCCTGAGACCCCCAGCTAAATACCCTCAAGCTGAGGACCCAGCACGGCTCTCTCTGCGGAGCATCCTTCTCCAGGCTCCTTTTCCCCGACTCTTTCTCCTAAGCTCCAAGGCCCCTTCTTTCGCCTCTGTCACTTATTTCCTGGGCCCATTTCTTCTACAGCTCACTTCTTCTACCTGTGACTTCCCAAATAAATGTTCTTTTATAGTTTGAGCCTTGGCTCTGAATCTTTTTAGCCAGAACTCAAATACCAAGGTTGCTGAACCCAGGTCCAATGGCCGGGAACATTCCGGTGCCCCTTTCGCTGCCAACAGGAGGGCAGGCCTGGCCTAAGTGTAACCCGCAAGGCCCGAGTGGAGAGTCTTCTCCGCTAAAACAATGTGAACCCATCTGCTTTCACAGGCTTCCTGCTCAGCTCTTTGCAGCGTCTTTCGGATTCATCCTAACAGGGACCCTGGGAGGTAGCATTATACTCCCATTTTATAGATGGGGAAAGTAAAGTTCCGAAAGCGACCACGAAGGCCCGCCCACAGCAGGAGAGGATTCAAGTCTAGGCCTTCGTCCGGGTCCCTAAAGTGGAGTTTGCCTACAGCCTCCCTTCCCCAGAAAAGTCGCAGCAGGTCCCCAGTCTCCTTCAACCTGGTCAGTGCTGCGCCCGCGGCCCGGTTTGGGGAAAGTTGCCTGTGAGAATGTGTGGGAGCCCATAGCTCCCCTGCCTGCCTCCCTGGCTCTCGCATCTGCTGGTCTCTTGGCAGCTAGCGAAGGCAGGAATAGGAACAATTACCTTCCCCCCTGCCTTACCCCCCCCCCACCCCGCGCCCCCCTTGACCTCCTTTAACTCCTCCCGAGCTGCTCGGGCCGACTCACCCTCGCGCTGCCTCTGGGCGGCACCTGCGGCGCTGGCGGCGTCTGCACCGGGGCGAGAGCCTGCCCTGCGGGTGGTGGGCCGGGAGCCGCCGGGACCAGAGGGCCAGAGTCGGGAGGCGTCTCCGCGGCCTCCTCTCTGCAGGGTCCAGGGAAGTTCGCAAGCTCTGCAGTGCGCCGGGCGGGGCGGAGGAGAGGCTGGGGACACGGGAGCCAGCGGGCGGGCGGGGCTGCCCAAAGGCGTCGCCCGGGGTCCGGTTGCGGGCGGTGGCCACGGGTGAGGGAGATGATGGGGGTCCCGGGGCCGTGGGGCCGCGTCCCTGGGGCAGTGACTGCTCCCTCCCTTCTCCGCATTCCAGCCCATTCCCCTGGCAGCCCCCTCCTTGGCGAGCCAGGGCTGGTGAGTCGCCTTTTAGCACGAGGGACAATTAAGCCATTAATCTAGGCCACGCTTCTGTTGTCATTCAAAAGAAAAATATTTAGTTCTGTGTGGGTGGGGGTTTGCGGAAGCTCAGATGACCTGCTTCTCTGAGTGGAAGGAGGTCGGGGAGGACGGAGGCGCCGGCCTGGTTCCAGGAGCGGAGCCAGAGCGCGGGTTCTGTTACACCCGCAGCCGCCGGCCGCCGCGCGCTTGGTGCTGGAAGCCGTCCTGCCGCGGGCACGGCTTCCCTCTGGGCGGGCACGGCTTCCCTCTGCAAATGTGGGCTCGTGGCCGCCCCGCGTCCATGTGGGTCCTACCCCCGCCCGCTGGCTGACGGACAGAAGGTAGTGGCCGGCGGACTACGACACTGCCCTCTGGCGGGGAAATGTTTCACTACGCCTCTTGCTGAGGCTGACTTGGCGCGGAGTAGAACATCCCTCCTTCCAAAATCAATGTTTTTTTTGAAGGGTCTTGAGCAGAACCCCTTCCCCTATGTTCTCCTTTATGCTTCACAGCAGCCCTCACATTAAAACACAAACACACACACACACACACACACACCACAAAAACACACTACTTTAGCCAGACCTGTGTGGCTCAGTGGTTGAGCATGGAACCAGGGGGTCAGTTAGATTCCTGGTCAGGACACATGCCCGGTTGGGGGCTCCATCCCTAGTAGGGAGCGTGCAGGAGGCAGTCGATCAATGATTCACTCTCATCATTAATGTTTCTATCTCTCTCCCTCCCTCTCCCTTCCTCTCTGAAATCAATAAAAAATATTTTTTAAAAATACTACTTTATTGAGATATTTACATGCAGCAAGAGCAGAAATTTAAAGTACTATGTACAGTTTTATGACTTGACAAGTGAAAACACCAGGCTAAACACTATCCAGTTCAAGATGTAGACTGTTTCCATTCTGCCCCTTTGCAATTAAGTCTTAAAAAAAAAAAATCTATCTATCTATCTAATCTAATAAAAGAGAAACATGCAAATTGACTGCACCTCTGCTACACCCCAAGCCACACCCACCAGCCAATCAGAGCGACGATATGCAAATTAACCCAACCAAGATGGTGGCTGGCAGCCACGGAGCTGGAGCAAGCAGGAAGCTTGGTTGCCTGGGCGATGGAGGAAGCCAAGCTATCCGCCTGCCCTGAGCCAGCTGTGGCCTCTGCTCATGGCAATAAAGTTTCAATTATAGAAGACAAATGAATCCCAGATACCTGCTTCCAGCCAGCCTCCACTGGGAGCTTGGGTGGCTGGGGGCTGTGGCCAGCCTGCAAACAGCCATCAGCCCCTTACCCAGGATGGCCATACCCTCATGGGGTGAGGGTCCCCGCTGGGGAGCTTGGCCAGCCTGCAAACAGCCATCAGCCCTCACCCAGGCTGGCCACACCCTCATGGGGTGAGAGTCCCTGCTGGGGGGCTTGGCCAGCCTGCAAACCACCATCAGCCCCTTACCCAGGCAGGCCAGGCACCCCAGTGGGGATCCCCACACTGAAAGGTGCTGTGGCCAGCCTGCAAACAGCCATCAACCCCTCGCCCAGGCTGGCCAGGCACCCCAGGAGGAACCCCTACCCTGAAGCGGCTGTGGCCAGCCTGCAAACAGCCATCAGCCCCTCACCCAGGCTGGCCAGGCACGCCTATATAATAAAAGGGTAATGTGCAAATTGACCCTAACAGCAGATTGAGTGGATATGACTGGTCACTATGACACACACTGACCACCAGGGGGCAGATGCTCAATGCAGTGACTTTCTACCTTTATTTTCAGTTTCTTATGCTTTATTTATTTAGCTGTGGTCAATTGGGAGACTATCCCAGTTGCCTCCAGCCCCATAAAATCCTCTGGCCATACTGCAATATCCTGATATAAAAGACTCAAAGTGCCACTAGCCATAAGGACAGACTTTTTTGTTGTTGTTATAATCATTAACTGCGATTTTGGGTAATGTGTGAATGGGAACATTTTATATGGATGGTCAGATGAAAGATACCAAAATGTCAGCGTTTCAATTGTTTTCACCTCATGGCGCACATAAACTAATTTGCTAAAATTCTGTGGCACACCAAAAAATACATAATATTTTTTTCTGATCTGACAAAAAAAAAGTATAATTTTGATTCATTCACACCAGACAGCTATTGTTTTGGCTGTTGTCATTTTTAATTTGACAACCTAAGGGAAAAGAGATCAGTGACACTGACTAAATAGTCGGGTATTGCGTGTTTTAAAAATTCTTGGGACACACCGGTTGGAAATTGGGGCTGTTATTATGAAACAAGCTCTGCTTACTTGCTCTGGCCACTGGGTGGCACCACGGATTTGCTTCTGTGACTATGTATTTTGGTCTCAAAGGCAGCTTTTGTGTTTGAAACATATAAGGGTGCTTTTTTATGTGTGTGTGTGTAGGTCAAAACCAGCATATTATTGGCAGTTTCACATGACTCTCCCTAAATTTCTCAGTGCCGCCTGCCTGTGCTGGTTACCTTTAGCTTTGTCTCTGACCGTTTCCAGGGACTCAGCAGCTGCAGCCGGGGCTGTGCTACAGCACGGAGGGCCCGAGCCTGCTGGGGTACACCCGCTAGTCAGCTGCACTTGCTGCCGGAGACACCGAGTCAAGGCCCATACAAGCTGGGCAGAGAGAGCTCGAAAGACAGCACCAGAGTTAAGGACAGAGCCACAGAGAAGAGTAGACTGGTGATCACAGGAATTTGCTTTGTAGAAGCAGAGGTCTCTTACTTTACAGGAGTACAATTTTCCTGCTGAGCCCAGGAAGCCATTTCCCAAGAAACTCAAAGGACACACTGTGCCAGGTGACCCTGACCTCTCCCGTTCCCTCACTCCCTCAGGAGGGTGCTGGCCTTGGGCCCCCATCATTGTGAAAGAGGTTGAGAAACAGGCAGATCTCAGATCATTAACAGAGCTGACTGGTGGCTCTGAGAGGTAGGAAGGAGTGGCTCACCTGAAGGCCGGGTGGGGCTCCAGGCCCATAGCTCCCTGGGCTCAGGGCAGGTCCTCAGGCAGCGCCCACCCTGTCTGACCTAAAGCTAAGCAAAGCTCCCTCCATATTTATAGCTGGCGAGTGGGGTGGGGGTGGGAGGCTCCTTTGGGCCATCTGCCTGTGCCTCTCTGGCTGCTACAAGAGACTCACTTCAGATCGAAAGGCACACACCGACTGAAGGTAAAGGGATGGGAAAAGGTATTTCATGAAAGTGGAAATAAACAAAAAATGCTGGGGTAGCAATACTTATACCAGGCATATTAGACATGAAAACAAAGGCTATAACAAGAGACAACGAAGGACCCAGAAATTCCACTTCTGGGTATTTATGTGAAGAAATGCAAAACACTAAATCGAAAAGACAAATGCATTCATATATTCACTGCATTACTTACATTAGCCAAGATATGGAAACAACCTAAGTGTCCATCAGTAGATGAATGGATAAAGAAGAAGTGCTGCATATACCCGGTACACAATGGGATATGATTCAGCCATAAGAAAGGATGAAATCTTGCCATCTGCAAAAACATGGATGGCCCTAGAGGGTATTGTGTGAGTGAAATAAATCAGACAGAGAAAGATAAATGCCGTTTGACTTCACTTATATGTAGAGTCTAAAAATCAAAACAACTAAACAAGCAGAACAGAGACAGTCTCATGAATTCTGAGAGCACTTTTTAAAAAAATCCTCACCTGAGAATATGTTTTAATTCAGCCGTCCTCAACCTGTGGGTCGCGACCCCTTTAGGGGTCGAATGACCCTTTCACAGGGGTCACCTAAGACCATCAGAAAACACATATATAATTACATATTGTTTTTGTGATTAATCACTATGCTTTAATTATGTTCAATTTGTAACAATGAAAATACATCCTGCATATCAGATATTTACATTACTATTCATAAAAGTAGCAAAATTATAGTTATGAAGTAGCAATGAAAATATTTTTATGGTTGGGGTGAGGTGCAGAAGGTGGGGACAGGAATTGGGCCCAGAGATAAAGGGGGCCGATAAAGAAAAGAACCGGGAGAAGGGCCTTGTGGGCTGATGGTGCTGATAAACTCTGACCCGAGTAGGATGATAAGCTCTGAACCTTCGGCTGCAAGCCTGATTGCAATCTCTCCTATCAGCAGAAAGGCCCATGTGTGTGCTCAATGACTCCAGCTGTCATGTGGCCTGTGGACAGAAGATCCTCCTGGAAAATGGCAATCAGCTAGGGGCCTGAAGACAGCTCTGGAGGCGGCACTGCCCATTCCTGGCGCCGGGCACTAGGTCAGCTGCTCGCCCAGCTCAGGCAAAACTCCCTCAAAACTGGCATCTCGCTAACTCGTGGGAGCCGCACGTACTGGAGCCATCCGGAAACTGGCTGCGGCTCAACTCGAGCTTCTGATGTCTCACGCAAGAGGGTTGAAATCCTGCGAGCTAAGATCTCAGGCCGGGTTTCAAGGTGGGCGAGATTCTCTTTGCGGCTCCCTCTCCACCCACATCTGTTCCCACAGGAATGTCTGAGTTGGGAGCAGGTTCAGCCCTGAAATGGGCCACAAGAAATCTCAGAAAGAGACCATCTCAAGTGACAACTTTCACAGTATCAAGAAGGGAGTATTTTTATAAAAAATGTGAAGTTGCCTAAGGACTTCTCCAAAGAAGATATACAAATGGCCAGGAAGCACATAAAAAGATGCTTGACAGCACTACTTCTTAGGGAATTGCCAATCAACATCGCAATGAGATGCCACTTCACACCCCTTAGGATGGCTATTACTAAAAAGAAAAAGAAAGTGTTAGTGAGGATGTGGAGAGATTGGAAGTCTTGTTCACTGCTGGTGAGAATGTAAAATGGTGGAAAACAGTACGGAGATTCTTCAAGTAATTAAACAGAATTACCATATGATCCAGCAATTCCTTTCTGGGTATATAGACAAAGGAACTGAAAGCAGTATCTCAGAGATATTTGTACTCCCATGTTATAGCAGCTTTATCCATCATAGCTACAATGTGGAAGCAACCCAAGTGTCCAGACGACTGAATGGTTAGGCAAAATGTGGTGTATATATACCATGGAATAGTACAGTGGGGCCTTGACTTACTAGTGTCCCGACTAACGAGTTTTTTGAGATACCAGCTGTCTCTCCGCTGATTTTTTGCATTGAGTTGATAGAGTAATTTGAGTTAACGAGCTCCTTAACGAGCTCGGTCTCGGAACGAATTAAACTCGTAAGTCAAGGCCCCACTGTATTCGGCCTTACAATGTAAAGTAATTCTGTAATATGCTGCAATTATGTATGAATCTTAAAGACATTATGCCAAGTGAAATAACCCAGTCACAGTAAGACAAATACTATATGACCCCAACTATATGAGGTACCTAGAATAGTCAAAAATCATAGAGACAGAAAGTAGAATGGTGCCCGGCTGCTTTTGCTCAGTGATTGAGTGTCGACCTATGAATCAGGAGGTCACAGTTCGATTCCCGGTCAGGGCACATGCCCAGGTTGTGCAGGAGGCAGCCGATCAATGATTCTCTCTCATCATTGGTGTGTCTATCTCTCCCTCTCCCTTCCTCTCTGAAATCAATCGCCATTCTCTAAAACAGTGGTTCTCAACCTTCTAGCCCTTTAAATACAGTTCCTCATGTTGTGACCCAACCATAAAATTATTTTCGTTGCTACTTCATAACTGTAATGTTGCTACTGTTATGAATCGTAATGTAAATATCTGATATGCAGGATGGTCTTAGGCGACCCCTGTGAAAGGGTCGTTCGACCGCCAAAGGGGTCGGAACCCACAGGTTGAGAATCGCTGCTCTAAAAGTAGAATGGTGGTTGCCAGCAGCTGGGGGCAGGGGGGAAGGGAGAGTTAGTGTTTAACGAAGAAGGACTTTCAGTTGGGGAAGTTCTGGAGATGGATGGTGGTGATGTACTTATTGCCACAGGACATTCCCCTTAAAAATAGTTAAAATGTCCCAGCTGGCGTGGCTCAGTGGTTGAGTGTCCTATGAACCAGGAGGTCACAGTTCAATTCCCGGTCAGGGCACATGCCTGGGTTGTGGGCTCGATTCCCGGTGTGGGATGTGCAGGAGGCAGCAGATCAATGATTCTCTCTCATGTTTTTCTCTCTCTCTCTCTCTCCCTCTCCCTTCCTCTCTGAAATCAATAAAAATACATACAAAATAAAGGTTAAAATGGTAAGTTTTTATGTTATGTGTATTTTACCAAAAGAAAAAGAAATAAAGTTGCCCAAGAGGAGACTATGCAAAGCAGAAGCATCTCAATGCAAACTCTACCCCACCCTTGGGGGTCCTTCTCAGTCTCAAAAGAAACCCAAGGCTGGAAAGAGGAAAGAGGCCTGGCTTTAAAAAGCTCTTTGGCCTCTGATGGGAGTGGACATGGGGAAAAAGAACAGAGCCTTCAGAAGTTTGGAGTCCTGCCCTGGCTGGTGTGTGCAGAGGTTAGAGCATCGGCTGGAACACCGAAGGGTTGTGGGTTCAATTCCCGGTCAAGGGCACGTACCTGGGTTGCAGGCTCCATTCCCTCCCCCCTCCCTGCTCCCATTGGCATGCGTGTGGGAGGCAACCAATAGAGGTGTCTCTCTCATATGGATGTTTCTCTCTCTCTCCCCTTCCCTTTCTCCTTTCCACTTTCTCTAAAAATCAATGGAAACAATGTCTCTGGGTGAGGATTAATACCAACAACAAAAATGTTTAGAGCCCTGAGCCACCTTTGGGTGAGGACATCTGTCATCCTCTGCTGAGCAGGAACCAGCTCCTCTGTCCTTTTGCAGGAGGAAAGGCCTGGAAACAGCTGTGCACGCTTACACTCGTGTACACACCTCATCATGCACACTGGGTACATGCACACGCACTCCCCCGGGATTGGTGTCTCTTACAGAAAGAAGTAAGTTAATGAAACCATCCCGCTGGCCACTGTAGGTGCGGCAGGTGGCCCTTGTCAGCCTGCATGTCCCTCCTCCCTGACCATATCCTCTCTCTGCCGTGGGGCAGAGACCCCCTCAGGGGGACTGATGGCAGAGCAGATGTGCAGGCAGAAACCCCTCTCTGCTCTTGGTGCCCCTGCAAGAGGAGGAAGGTTCTTCATGCCCTGGTAGGGGCGCCTCTGGGCAGCCAGCGTGCTGAAAAAGCCTTGCTGAGGACTTCCTCTCAGAGATGAGCTCAGTTCCCAGGCCGTCTCTAACATTGGCCTCTCAGAGTTAGGCTCAGTCCCCAGGCCGTCTCTAACATCGGCAGGGCCAGCGCTTCTGTTATCAGCTATGAGCCCAAGCTCGATAAAGGCTGACCCAGGCCTCCTCAGCAGTCAGGCCCACCTGACGGGCCCTGAGATGGTTATGGAGATGTGGAGCACAGGAGATAAGGGCAATTGCTCCTGGACTTTGGTTCCCGTGTCCTGGAAGCTGTGGGCAGGCAGCCCAGCCAGCCATGTGGCAGCTTCTGAGTGTGGCCTGGGACAGACGTGCCACCACCATGTCCACATCCCCGCTGTGCCTGTGTTCCCATCCCAGCAGCCCCTTGGTCCTCACAGCCTCACCTACCTGTTCAGTAGAATGGGGGGGCGGTATGCGAATAGGCCCCTGTGGGTGTGTTGGGAGAGAGAGATGAGGTAACAGTGACTGTGGGTAATTGATAGCACAAAAGGCAGCATCCTGGGAAACGCCACTGCCCATTTGCTTCCTTTCCAGCTCATGATAGTTTCCAACAACCAGTAGCTGATGCTCTAGGACGGCTGGAGCTGAGAGGGAGAGAAGGAGGTGGAGGAGAGAAAGGGAGGGTGAGGGAATTGGGGCTGGGGCCTGAGCACGCCCAGGGGCACCAAGTCTGGGGTGCAGAGGGCAGCACTGGGCAGCCAGCTGCTCTCCCTCCCGGATGTGCCAAAGCCACGGAACCAGAGAGTGCTCCTCTGGGGCAGTCTGTACGCAGGTCAGAACTGTCTGTACTTGCTCCTTTGCTCTTTGCAGAGGGAAGGTAAGTGGGGGGTTGTAGCACATCTAGGAGCTGCTGTCCAGATGGTCTGATCTTCTCTGAGGGTTGGTCTCTCACCCAAACTTCATCAGCATTGGTGGTGGTGGTGGGGCGGGGAGGGGGGCAGAGGAACTGTGAGGCATTCTGTGCCCAACCCTGACCAACAGAACAAGAGCAAACTGTTACGGCTGATTGTGTCCCCCAAACTCATAGGCTGAAGCCCTAACCCCCAGCACCTCAGACTGTGACCTCGTCTGGAGACAGGGTTGTGGCAGGTGCAGTTAGTTGGGGTTAAGTCATTAGGGTGGGCCTTCATCCAACTGCCTGGTGTCCTTACAGAAAACGGAACCTTGGGCAGAGACACGTGCCTACTTGGAGCATGCCATCTGAAGATACAGGCAGAGATGGGCGTCGCCTACAAGCCAGGAGCCAACTCTGCTGACACCTTGATTTTGGACCTCTGGCCTCCAGAACTGAGACAATAAATTTCTGGTGTTTAAGCTCCCCAGGTTGTGGTACTTGGTTCTGGCAGCCCCAGCAAATGAACACATATACCCTGGGGAAGGGATCAGGCTTGGCACCAGGGATAGACACTGGCCAGCCTGGTGCCAACAGGAAGCTTTTTTAAAAATTAGCTCCAGTCTGAAAGATGCCAGGAAGGGCCTGGCCACCCAGCACTCTTAGAACTCCCCTGGGAGCAGCCCAACTTCCAGAATGCAAAGCTAACATCTTATCTCTCTCTCATTCATTCATTCATCCATTCAGCAAACACCTTATTGCAGTGGTTCTCAACCTTCTGGCCCTTTAAATACAGTTCCTCATGTTGTGACCCAACCATAAAATTATTTTCGTTGCTACTTCATCACTGTAATGTTGCTACTGTTACGAATCGTAACGTAAATAGGTGATATGCAGGATGGTCGTAGGCGACCCCTGTGAAAGGGTCATTCAACCGCCAAAGGGGTCGCGACCCACAGGTTGAGAACCGATGCCTTATTGGGTCCCAGCAGTGTTTCAGGTGGAGCTTGGCCCTGGGCATGCAGTGGGCGGAGGGCAGGCTCAGTCTGCCCGAGAGTCCTGGTGGGAAAGGCAGACCTTCCCAAATAGAGGCCCCTCATCAAGTGGGACACAGGGCTCCAGTGACAGCCTGGCCAGGCACCTCTGGTCTGTTCCTCCGTGTCAGCCCTCCCCGTGCAGCTGCCAGGCTTTGGGGCATGAGGATTGGGTTCCCGGGACAGCCAGTCCCAGGTGGAGAGGGTCCCACCCCGGGGAGGAAACATGCTACTTCTGAGGAATGCAGGGTAGCTGGCTGTCAAAGGTCAACTTCTGTTGGGGCTGGTGACACTGCAGAACCCATCCGGCACCACCGGGTTTTGCAATATGTATTGTAATCATTTTCACAGCAGTCCTCAAAGAGACCTGGTGGAGCAATGCCATGGTGATAATGAGGATGACCCCTTGTTTACAGCCCTGTAAACTAAGGCTCCCAGAGTCCCAGCCAGGGCTCTGCGGGGGGTGGGGGTGGGGCGGGATGGGGCCAATGCCAGCATCAGCTGCTCCAAGCGGACTTGGCCAGTGAACAGGGGTGAGGCATGGGACTTCCCCAGCCAGACTGCTCTCCCAGAGCGTGGGGCCTCTGAGGGCTTAGAGCAGGGAGTCTGCAGGCAGCGCACACCCAGGCAGGCTCGGCCTCCGCAGACCAGTGGGCAGCCTGCGGAGACCAGGGCTCACCACGCTTTCTTCTTACTCCAAAAAACAGTGAAAAAAATACATGTTATCTACAAGCTCCTGGGCAAGGTTCTAATTTGTCAGTGTGGCCTTATCACATAGTGGCTCTAGGATTCAACTGCCTGGCTCAAATCCTGGCTCATTAGTTCAGTGACCTTGGACAAGTTCAGTGGTCGGCAAACTGCGGCTCGGCAAACCGCGGCTCGCGAGCCACATGCGGCTCTTTGGCCCCTTGAGCGTGGCTCTTCCACAAAATACCGGCTCTTCCACAAAATACCGACTTCTGCGCACGGGCCACGAAGTTTCAATCGCACTGTACGTGCGCGCCTGCACGTGGTATTTAAAGCACTAGACATGCATATGATTATTGGGATCCAGATGTGGGCCTTGGTCATTGGATTGAATTCAGAGCTGTCATGTGCCAGTTGTGTGATCTCGGGCAAGTGGCTGCCTCTCTTTGTGGGGGACGCTGTGGTCCCTGCCCAGATCCCCATCAGGACTGAGGCTCTCACTCCCCCGTTGCTGGGAGTGTTGGCAGTTGATGGGCTCAAGCTGGGTTTCTCTCTGGGCCTTGCCTTCCGCTGAAGAGAGCCACCTTGCTCAAGGTAAGCCTGCCCTTGACCTGCATGTGCTGGGGGGTGGAGGTAGGGGTACCAGGCCCTCGTGTCTCAAGACAGGATAACCCTGGAGGGACAGCAGAGTTCCCGTGGGATCATCCGGAGCCTCCCTGGCTGTAGCACTGCGTTCAGCTCCCTCTCTGCCCACCCAGGAGTCCTCATCTCCTCGCAGCGGTTTCTGAGCTCACGTCCCGATAAAGCTGCACACAAATCTCTGTCTCAGGGCGTGCTTTCCAGCGAACCTAACCTGTGCCAGTGGAGCCAGGAGAATCCTAGTGATCGGCTCTAAACTGGAATTTTGGCACCAGTTCATCGGGGGGCCAGCTGGCAACGAGGACCTCAGGCAGAGGCTGTGGTCTAATTAACATTTCCCAGGGGGAGAACTGGGTCGGGACACTGGTGGAAGGGATCTCACTGGCGTGAGCTGGTCACTGTACATTACGTCGTGTGCTTACTGTGCTAATTTGAGCCGGGAGCTAAGTCGCCATCAGTAGAAAGTCCTGCCCCGTAGGCCTTGGTTTCCTGAAAGATGAGGGGGCGGAGCCAACCAATTGGACAAGCTGATTCACTGAGGCCCTTCCAGCTCCAGCATCGTGAACTAGTGATGGGGGTTTAGGTGGGATGGGAGTGCCCTGGAGCCAAGACAGTGCAGAAAACGAGGGTGGTGGGTGGGGGGGCCTGAAGGAGATTTTCTGTGTCCCCACCTTGCCTGAAGCAGAGCTTTGATCCTTGGCTCAGTGCTCTGTTATGCCCCCCCCCCCCCCTCTTCCCCTAGCCCTCCCCTGGGCTGCTGGGCTCTGATGCTAGTGTAACTGTGGACTAGCTCAAACTGGTCCTATTCTGCTTAAGATCTGCAGCCAAAGTTTAAACCTTGCATACACCACTAGTGAGTAACACTTGTGAACCCTTCACTGCTACCCCTTAAAACCTTGCCCCGAATCCTGGATCAGGAAGACAGATTTAAAAAAGATATATATTTTTACTTATTTCAGAGAGGAAAGGAGAGAGAGAGATAGAAACATCAATGATGAGAGAGAATCATTGATCAGCTGCCTCTTGCACACCCCCTAGCCTGCAACCCTCGCATCGAATCATGACCTCCTGGTTCATAGGTTGACACTCAATCACTGAGCCATGCTGGCCAGGCAGTTTTGTGTCCTGTCTCCTTGCCAGTCGACTTGCAAATAAAGCTCCTTTCTTTTCTCAAAAGCCTGAGCCATAGTATCAACTCTAGTGTGCAGTGGGCAGGGAACCTTCATTCGGTAACAGTTGGGCTCCTGTAGCTGACCCAGCTGGGCTTGGGTTTTTGTCCACTTTCCTCAGGATAACCTTGGCCTCATAGACTTCCCTCCCTTCCTCCCAGGTCTCCCCGCACCCTGACAGGAAGCTGTGGCTCAGGAGCACAGGCAGTTGCAGAAGTTGGAGACGACAGAGCCCCCTGGGCAAGCAGGGGCCTCCCTCTATCCCCTCCCGATGACGGTGTGGGCACCTGACTCACCTGTCATTTACGCCTCAGCCAGCCCACGAGCAGACACTCAGGGAAGAAATGGAAGCTTTGAAGGGTTGAGTGGCTTCTTGAAGGTCCCACAGCTCGGGGCAGAGCCACACCCACATCCGGGCCGGAGTTGCTCCAGGCCTGCTCTGCAGCCCCGCTCTTCCTCCTGGTTGGGGCCCACTCAGAACTTCTTGACAAGATATGAGGGGACGTGAGACATTGGGGCTGTGATCAGAAGAGTGGAAGGTTTTATTTTTTGTTTGATTGTTTATTTATTCATTTCAAAGTGGAAATGATGAATAATTTAGAATACTTTAAAATTCAGAATATGGAATTTAAAGAACAAAGTAAAAATTACCCTTAAATTCCACCAACTGGAGAGAGTTACTGCTAACAGTTTGGTGAACAGATTTCCAGACAGCTCCGAGTGCGTGTGCGTGTGCGATTTTATGATAATGGGATCATACACTGTCTCATAATCTGTTCTTTTTACTCAACAATATGTCATGGAAATCTTTCCATATCAGTAAATATAGCTCTTAATGGCTGCAGACTACCCACTGTCTTTCATTGCCAATGATAGTCTGCCCCAGCTTTTATTTATCAAAGCCAATACTGCTGGGCATGTGGATTGTTTCCCGTATTTCACTGCCATAAAAACTCCAGAGTGAACATTATGACCATTGGTCCACCTGCCATCTTAGGTTACATTTTAGCAGGCTGATCTTAAAGAAGAGTCCCCAAGTCCATGGCCTTGCTCGGCTGCCTCACTTGAGTCCCAGATTCCTCCCTGGGGCTCAGAGGCCCCGTCCCAGGTGCCCTCGCAGCAGGTCAGCAGACACACACTCAGGGAGGCAGCTTTTCCTCCTTGGGCAGTGCTGGGTAAGGGACAGGAATGAGCCCTTGCCCCTGAGCTGTGACATTTCCGAGTCTGAAGACACCACCAACGCACAGAATCGGTCCTGCCCCCGTCCGGTGGGGCTTGTAACTGTGAGGGGCTTGGCTTTGCCCTCGGGAGGCCAACGAGCCAGCGGAGACTGAAGCAACTTGGGCTAAGGCTGCCAGTGGGCCAGAGGGCATCCCTGCCAGGATGGGAGCCTGCGCTTGATGCTCCACTGACTCGTGCTGTATTAATTCTTCTATTCAGGAAGCCAGGTCTGAGGTAGGGGCTGAGCATGTGAAACTGAAGAAGACAAGGCTCCCAGTTGGTAGGGGAGAGGCCGCTCCACCCCGATGCTCAGCTCTGCCCACCGTGCCCTTTCCTGTGCTGTTGCCTCACATAGCAAGATGCTCCCTTTTCCAGCTATTGTGTCTGCTTTCTGGGCAGGAGAAGGGGAAAGAGCTATGTTAGCGCAGTTTGTCCTTTTAAAATGCCTTGCTGACACCCATACCCTCTAACTTCCCCATATATTTCATCGGCCAGAACTGGGTTGCCTGGTCATCCATATTTTTAGCTGGGTTCATTGCGATCCCAAACCACATTGGGGTCTGCTAGAAAGGAAAAAGGGGAGAAGGGTATTGGATGCCATGAAGTTGACTGGATTGGAATTTTTTGCTAAGAATGTCCTACTTGGTAAGTCACCAGGCCCTTCTCTTCATCCAAAGTTGGCCACAGTAGAGAATATAGAGTGGAATTCTGCCGAGTTGGGGGTTTCTGCGGATATCAGAAGCTAGGAAGAGGAAGAGGGGTATTCCGGCCACACACCTTCCTCATGCTAATCCTTGAGTCCTCCCCTCTACCTGAAAGCCCTACTTGGAAATGCAGGGTGGGTGCAGGGGCACAGGACCAGTGGGAGCAGGCAGTTTTGCTAGGCAGGGGAGTGAGGTCCAAAAGCTGCCCCAGAACCTCAGCACCTTCCGGGACACCGGGACTGGGGCCTTAGGTATTGTCCTGCACATCCCATTCTCCTCATGGACAGCATGGTGGCCGTGGTCACAGGCCTCTCTCCCTTCCTCCAGGCTCGGCCCAGCTTCCTCCCTGAGGACCACTCACCCTTCCCACCCCAGCCACCCACCTCGCTGGGGCAGGATCTGTCATGCTATTGTGGGGCTCACACTTTCTTTTCTTTTTAAAAAAAATATATTTTTTATTGATTTCAGAGAGGAAGGGAGAGGAAGAGAGATCGAAACATCAATGATGAGAGAGAATCATTGATTGGCTGCCTCCTGCACACCCCACACTGGGGATCGAGCTCGCAACCCGGGCATGTGCCCTTGACCGGAATCAAACCCAGGACGCTTCAGTCCGCAGGCCAACATTCTATCTACTGAGCCAAACCGGCTAGGGCAAGCTCACACTTTCTTAAATGGCGGTCTTCAAAGCAAGATAGCCTGATCAGTAGCATCAGCATCACCTGAGACTTTGTCAGAAACGCACATTCTTGGGCCCACCCCAGACCCTGAGACTCTGGGGTGGAGCCCAGCCCTCTGTTTTCTAGCCCTCCAGGTGATTCTGATGCACGCTCGCTGACTGACCACTGACGTAGACGGGCTCAAAGGCTCTGAAACAGCATCTGGGCTGTGGGTGGCACCCCAAAGGCAGCTGGGAAGGGCAGCACTCTAAAAAGGAGCCCACCTGACCCTCCACGCTCCAGCACAGGCCAGACCAGGCAATAACGTTGTGAAGACTGAGATTTGGAGTCTAAGAATAACTGTTTAGAGCTAGAAACTGATATAATTTTATAGATTTGGGCACTGAGGCTGAGACAGTAGAAAGTATTTGCCTAAATTGAATAGCAAAAGTGGAACTAGAATTCAAGTTTCCTGAATCCTAAGTGAGAGACCCAATTTTTTTTCCCAAATTGAAACATCTTTTAAAAAAGGTGCTATTTATACCTATTGGGAGACTCTTTTAGAAGAATGTGGTTCTAAGGAACCATCCTCATGTGAAGAAAGCCCTGGGGAGGACTCTGAGGTGGGTGAAGCCTTGTCTGCCATGTGCTATGTGGGCCAATCTGCCTGTCCTCATGGTTGTCACTCCCCTTCTCACTGCCCTTCTTCCACCAGCACAGAGGCCTCCCAAATGAGACCAAGGTCAGGGGCAGTGGGCCTCAAGCTTACTTGTGTCTTCAGGGCCCCGAGAACAGGATTGCAGAGCTGGGCAGCTGTGCACACAGCAGGCCAGCCCACTCAACCACTTGTGGGGCCCAGGAATAGAGTCCCCACGGAGGCCTACCTACCATGTGGCTACAGATTTAGAAGTTACAAACCAAACTAACAAACTTAAATAAAAAGTGTTTTGTCTTCCCTTTAACAAATGAACCTTTATAAAGACTTGGCAGGCTGGAATATGAGGTGCAGAGAGAACAGGCTCCCACCCCATAGCCCACCCCTCCTCCTCCCATCCAGGCTTCATCCCAGACTTGGAGGGGCCTGTGCATGTCAAGTGGACACCTCGGCCTGTTCATCTCCTGCAAAGAGCCACCTGTGACCACCGTTGGGAGGCAGGACCTGGAGAAGGGAGAGGCCTGTCCAGACTCTGGAGGCAGGCTCAGGACTGCTCAGGAGCCTGGTGTACAAGATGGGGTGTGGCCCGACTGGTGTGGCTCAGTGGTTGAGCATTGACCTATGAACCAGGAGGACATGGTTCGATTCCCAGTCAGGGCACATGCCCGGGTTGCAGCTCGATCTCCAGTGTGGGATCTCTCATCATTGATGTTTCTCTCTCTCTCTCCCTCTCCCTTCCTTGCTGAAATCAGTAAAAACATAAAATAAAATAAAAAAGATGGGGTGTGGGCTCTGGGCGAACGCATCCCTTTTCCTGTGACTTCTCCTGCCGCTGGAGGGGTGCCGTCAGAGAAGGACTTCAGCAGACGCCCCTGAGGGCTGCTCCTCACAGTGTGGGCACCACCTGGGAGCTGTGTAAAGCTGCTACTCTCAGCCACGCTCCAGATCCTACTGAGTCACAATCAGCATCCTAGCAAGGTTTGGGATTTGTGTGCACATCCAAGTTAGGAAAGCACTGCTCTAACGCACAAAACCCAGGCCCAGGGTCCCTCTTGTCCAGGTTTGGGGGTACTAGCAGTAGGTATCAATAAGTATTTGCTCAATGAACGCCAAATGTCACCTAGAACAGACCTGGTAGCGACCAGTTGGGGTGGCTGCCTGGCTCACAGCGCTTTCATTTCCTTTTTCTCTGGGGCTTCAGTGGCTGTTTTCACTGTGCCCCGGCCTGAGCTGATTGGTCCTATAGGAGACACCTGACCCACAATGGGCCAATCAGATGATCTTGTTCAGAAATTTGAAACTTAAGCCCCAAAAAACAAGCTCCCGGAGTAATAAATAGCAAGTCATAGTGACCGTCTTTCCTGCACCTGTGATGTGCCAAGCATGGTGCTGAGTTTTATGTGCAGTATAATCCGGTCTTCACAACAACTTCAGCAAGTGGGTGTTATTGTTCTGCTTATTTTTCAGATGAGGAAACGGGGCTCGGATGTTAACTCTCCCAAAGCTCAAGGGGGCCAGGGCAGCACCAGGAGGGCTGAGGGCTGGGCTGACACTGAGCATGTGGTGTGGGGTGTGCCGAGAAGTGGTGTGAGGAGCTGTGGTGTGCGTGAGAGGTGCCTGGATGAGAGTTGGGGTTGGGGTTTGTTTTAGAATGGGACACCGACGCCAAAGGTTTTGTTTCCCAGGTTTCCCAAGCCCCCAGGAATGGACTTGGGCCCAACCCCCCCCAAGGAAATGGCTGTTTTGCGGGGGGAGATGGCCCCCGGCTTCCCGGAAAATTGCCTCCCGCCCCGGGGAGGGATGGGTTGGCGGGGGGAAACAATGAAAGGGCCAGGAGATTTTGGGAGAGGGGGAACAAAAGAGAAACCCCCCATTCTTCCAAAGCAAAGAGCAGGGGGGCTGGCCCAAAAACCAACCCGGGCCATCCCCGCTCCCAAGGAAAGGCCCCCCGGGCTCCCACTGTGAGGGACAGTTGGAGGTCGGGCCCCCCCTTTCCCCCCTCCAGGGGAGTTTAGCAGCTAACTTTCCAAGGGGGAAGGTGTGGGCAGCAGGATTGTGGGGGGCACAGGGGAGGGGCAGGGAAGTGTGCATCTTTTTCTGTTCCCCCCCAAGAGGCTGAGGGGCGGAAGCAGCTGGGCTGCGCCAGGATGACGGAGGCCCCATGAGGCCCGAGGACCGGTCCATAGGGGACAGGGCAGCGGGGGCCCTTACAGGCTCGAGGCCAGACTGGACCCTGATTCCGGTTCTCAGGGAACAGGGCTCTGGTGGAAACTGCCACCTGGGCAGGGGTGTGACCTGGATCTGGGCAGGGGTGTGACCGGGGCAGGTCGGCCTCCCACCACCTCAGAAGACAAACCAATCAGCAGCAGGAAGTTCTATCAGAACCCCCGCCTCAGCAGGTGCAGGGCTGTTGGCTTTATTGAAAACACACCATCTTCTCTGGGCACTAACACAGTGGGGGCCCCTGCCGTCGCCTCACAGTCCACGTCACACCGCTCTCACTCAGGCCACACCTCGGGCGCTCACCGCGCAGGGCCACACGCTGGCGGCTTTCTAACCCAGGGCGGCCATACTGAAGTACACTTCTCACTGCACGGACCTCCCTTTAAAAAATCAAACATCATCAGTCAGAGAAGAATCCTTTGCTGCCCCAGTGAAGAGGCTCCAAAGCTTGAGAGCAGAGGGGCTCCTCCTGGTGGCGGGGTGGGGGGGCCCCCCGCCTTGCCCAGCATGGGGGCCAGGACCCCTCAGGACGTTGTGACGATGGCCAGGATGCTGCCAGGGGCCTCCTTTGCTGCTGAGGGATGGCAGGGACCCCATGCCCACAGGTGGGGGCGCAGCACTGGGAGCCCCGCTTGTCGTCAGTGTCTCTGAGACCCCGCAGACTGAGCTGGAAATAGCTCCAGGCCCTCGCGGCTCCCGGTCTGCTGCCGAGGGGCCTGCTCCTGTTTCTTCTCTCTCTTTAGTTTCTCAGGGAGCAACATTCAGGATGAGAGCTCGCAGTGCTGGGAAGGTCTTCTGGCTCCTCAGACAACTGTGGCAATAATGGGGTAGAGAGAGGACCCTCTCCAGGCACTTCCGCCGACTCACAGGGACAGGAGGAGGGGCCCTTCCTCTGGGAAAGTGGCTTCAGGTCACCCAGGGCCTGTGGCTCTTCTGACAAAGAGAAAGGCACCTCCCATTCCCAGTGCCTCAGAGGTCCTGGAGGTCTGGGCCGCCCCTGCTCCAGGCCCTGAGCTCCCGGGCAGTCAGTCCCTGAGGCTCAGCCCTTCGCTCTGGACCCAACTGCTGCTGCCCGGTGGGCAGGCATGGCCGCGCGGGGGTGAGGGGGGGGAGGGGGTGGGGGGTGTGCGGGGGGGTGTCACACTGCTGGCGGAGAAGGGGGTGATCTGAGATGGAGCCGAAGAGGAGGAAATGCAGGAGGAGGGACTCCTGCTGACTGGGCTTCACCCCAGGGCAGAGCCTGGTGCAGCCCAACTCACCGAATGGCAGGGCAACAGCATGTGTAGCTCTGAGCCTCCCTCCTTACAGCAGATGTTCGGGCAGAATTTTAGACCCTGACCCTGCCTCGGGCCCCAGGCCTCTTAAAAAAATCTTACTAAGGAGCATTTCCTTGGTCTGAGGAGCCCTGGAGGGTGTCGTCCCAGTGGCCCAGCCCCGGCCTCCCTGGCCTCGCCAGCCCAGCAGTCGGGGGACCAGTGGTCTGGGCCACACCGAGCCACACAAGACGAGAACGTGGGGCTGCCGGTGCCAGAGGCGTTGGCCCCGTGGAGGGCCTGGCTGCAGCTCATCTGGTGGATGCCGTGGTGGACAGACACAGTGTCCTCAGGAGGGAGGCTGGGACCGAGTCTTGAGGACAGATGGGGGCGGGGGCGGGGCTGATGGAGGGCAGGGTCCTTCTCCAGAGGGGAAGTGGGAACCAGCAGGGAGGGGCCAGCAGGCCCTGTCATCTCACAGCCCCCTGGGCGGCTCCAGCGGAGGGGCCGTGTGGGAAGTCCGGCTCAGCCTGTTTCCTTGGTAACTGGCCTTTTCCAAGCCCAAGCCTGTGCGGCCCCAGGTGGTGGGAGCTGCAGGTTTGCGGGGCGGCAGTGCCAGCGGCGGGCGGGCCGTGCCTGGGAGGCGGGCCAGCTGCCTCAGGTGCAGAGGGACAGGAGGTGCGGGGAAGGCAGAGGCTGGGTTCCAGCAGGAGAGACCTGCTCGCGTCCAGCGCGAGGTTGGGGGACTTTTCTTGCACACCCATCTTCTCCCACTTGGAAGCAATCACAGGCACTTCAGTGTCGGATCACAGCTCTGAGGAGCTCCGTGGTGTCTCACACTTCCTCTCCCATCACACGTTTCTCGCTGAGTGTTCGCTGGGTTTACTGAGGAGAACAGCCTTATTTATAGAGGTTTCTGGGTCGGTTTCCATTCCAAGGGAGGGGGAGGCTTGCCCAGGGCCGCTTCAGAGGGAGAGCTGGAGGCGGCCGGCCGCGAGGGCCAGCGGGAGCAGCAGCAGCGGGGAGGCGCTGGAGGCAGTGAGGCCTGGGGATGAAGCACAGGCGTTAGGCCCCAGGCACCGCGGCTGGCCTTGATGGTGCACATTCCCTCGCACTCAGCTCACGGGCCGCCTCTTTCTGTGCTGCTACAAATTTTTCTTTCCCGTTTTTTTTTTTTTACATATTCATTCCTTTCAAAATTATAGCGCCTGTATATTTATGTAGTTGCCTCATCCTTTCTGAAGGTTATTTTTAGCCTTTCTATTCATTATCCAGGTCTGTCTGGGCGACACAGCCCGTTTCTGCTGCAACTCTCTGCAGCCGCCTGTTCAGATCCACCCCCCCCACCGCCTCTAACCCCCCCCTCTACCCCCCCACCCCCCACACTTCACCGTGATCATCTGTAGCGACCTAGAGCGCCCTTGACTTCACTTAAGGTTCGAGTGACAGGCTCGGGAAGATGCAGGGCAACATGGCAGGACGCCTGCTCTTCCTCTGTGGGCTGTGCACCTGCCCGTCCGGGGCTTTCCCAGCTGCCCCGCAGCCCCGGCCCTACCTGCGCGCGAGCACTGCTGAGCCAGCATCCCTTCCAGAGCCGCCACGTAGTCGGGGCCCAGCCACTCGAGGTAGGTGGTTTTCTCCCTCACAGGCTCCGCCCGGACGGTGGCGTCCTTGAAAAGCAGATCTTGGCCATGATAGTCGGAGGAGTCGAACATTTTGAACCCGTTCTTATTGTGGTCATCTCCAAACAGGCCCTGGAAGCCCCCCCCCCAGGCTAGCTTTTTTTTTGGGCCCCCAACGGGCCCCCCAGGGGCTGTTTTTAGTCCCTGCCCCCCCCCCCCCCCCACCCCGGGAGGAGAGCCAGGGAGCAGGGCTTGCAGGGCACCAGGCCTCGGCCTGGAATCACAGGCTGGCAGCTCCCCGACCACGGTCATCAGAGGGATTGGAGTGAGATGTGAGGAAGCTGCCACAGGGAGGAGTGGAGTGGCTATCGGTCTTTCCTGGGGGACTCAAGGATCCTCTTGAGCAGTGGTTCTCAACCTTCCTCATGCCGCGACCCTTTAATACAGTTCCTCATGTTGTGGTGACCCCCAATTTCATTGTTACAAATTGAACATAATTAAAGCATAGTGATTAATCACAACAACAATATATAATTATATATGTGTTTTCTGATGGTCTTAGGCGACCCCTGTGAAAGGGTCGTTCGACCCCCAAAGGGGTCGCGACCCCCAGGTTGAGAACCGCTGCCCTTGAGGATCTGATGAAAGTGCTCAGCCTTCTCCCCAGAATAATGCACATCCAAACAGGGTCCATCCCCCAGGGCATGTCAGAGAGTTTGGGGGTGGGGAGGTTGTGGGGGTGGGTGGGAAGCGGTGGTTTAGGACCAGGACCCTGTTGTCAGACAGCCTGGGTGAAATTCTAGATGTGTTTTGAAAGTGCAGCCACCAGGACTTGCTGATGGGTTGGATGCAGAGCATGACAGGAAGGCTGGAGTCCAAGATGACTCCCGAGGAAACGGAGGGGCTCAGGTGGGAAGACTGAGGGAAGGGCGTTCAGCCTGACTTGTTCCAAACACCAGATGAAATGTCAAGTAGGCAGTTGTTAGATGCAAGTCTGAGGCTGAAGGGTGGGTGGCAGCGGACGGAAGATGCACATTGGGGAGCCATCGGTGTATCGACGGGAGTTAACGGCCTAGCACTGGGCGAGGGTCACAGGGTGCAGGTGCAGCAGAGGGAGGTTTAGGATTGAACCCCGGGGCACTCCTGCAGTCACAGGCCTGGGAGGCGAGGAGGGACCGGAGGCTGGCAGGAGGGGCAGCCAGGCAGGCAGGTGTGGGCCAGGGCCAGGGCCAGGGCCAGGGGGAGGCTCCAGGACGAGGGAGCTGCGCCCAGTGCCGTGGAGAGGTCAGGGAGATGAGGCTGCGAAACGGCCACTGGACGTAGCCACCTGGGTCCCTGTGCCCTCGACCAGGGCGGTTCCGGGCCGGGTGGGGGCCGGTGTGGCGTAGTCTCCATCCTTAAGGGAGCCCAGAAGGGGAGGAAGTGGTGGCTCCAGAGCAAGAGACAATGCTTTGAAGGAAGTTTTGCTGTAAAGGGCATTTGGGATTATGGCTACAAAGGGATGTGAGACCAAAGAGAGGTTTTTTGTTTCTTTTTTAAAGATGGTAGAAATAGCAGCATGAGAGTGGGTCCAGCTGAGAAGGGCAAATTAATAATGCAGGAGACAGAGGGGAGAGTGGTTGGAGGGAGGTCCTAGGCTGAGTGAAAAATCGCTGAACCCCCTCCCCCCACAGCCTCAGTGTCTCCTGAGGTCGGCTCCAGGCAGACTGAGGAGTGCCGGGGGCTTGGCTCCCCTCCCACCCACCCCCACAATGACGTGGGCCCTGCCCGGCTCACCTGGGCCTTGTCCAGCAGTCCGTACACGGCAAAGATGTTGGTGTCCGGCCGCACCATGACGGCGTGGGCCGGCATCTGTGCCAGGTTGCAGTCTTTGAACTGAAACACCTCGGCCCGGGCCCCATTGGGACACAGCAGCTCATAGTCCTCCGACCGGAGCTCAGCAGCCCAGGGCTCCGAATTGTGGCCTGAGGGGAGGAAGGGGAGAGGCTGCTGTCCTCCTGGACCCCCAAATCCCTGGCTGGGAAGAGGTGGCAGTGTCTGCCCAGCTCCCAGAAGCCCCCATCCTCCAATTGGTCTCCCTATTGCCGGATGAGAGAGCCCGCTGGGTGCAGTGTTGGTAGGAGCCGCGGGTCGCAGGGAGTAGGGAGTGCCTACTCGGCGACAGGCGTTTCTCAAGCACTGCTCCATCCTCACGAGAGTAATGAAGCAGGCAGCCCCCCTCCCATTCTGGGGGTGAAGAACGGAGGCTCTGATCACTCTCAAGCAAAGCACCCCATCGGGTCTCCCAGGGCGCAGGCCTGAGGGTGGGATGCGTGTCTGAAGGTGGAGGTTGACCTCCTCCCCTGACAGCTGACGTTCTCAAACCAGATGGGGTAGAGCATCCTGTGTGGACCCGTGAGAGGCCGTTCCAAGGGCCCCACCTGCAAAGAGTCTCTCTCGTTTGGTACGTCTGGGGGGCCAGGACCCTGGGCTTTAAAGCAGCCCCCGTGATCCTGAAGCAGGTTGGCCCAAAGGCTTCCGAGAAACAGTGCCCTTGGGCATCATCACTTCTGTGTCTGCATGTCTTCACTTGGCACCCACCCTCGCCCCACTTCCCGAAGGAACGTCAGGCGGGCCCATGAGTAGAGACAAAAAAGAAAAAGGGAGCCCTGGCCAGTGTTGCTAAGGGGCTCGAGCACCAGCCTGCACACTGAAGGGTCGCAGGTTCAGTTCCTGATGAAGGGCACGTACCCGGGTTGCAGGGTTAATCCCCGGTTGAGGGTGCGTGAGGGAGGCAACCAACCGATGTGTCTCTCTGACATCGATGTTTCTCTCTCTCTCTCTCTCTCTCTCTCTCTCTCAAATGAGAGAGAGAAAAGCAGTGCCCTTGGGGGTCAACACTTCTGTAGTGACTCCACCCCTCCTCCCAGGATGAGCCCCAGGCTCAAATGACAGAGAGAGAGAGAGAGAGAGAGATTCTTTCCCCTCTATCAATGGAAAAATATCATCTGGTGAGGATTAACCAACCAACCAACCAACCAAAAAAATACACAAAAACAACAGAAAAGGGAAATGAGCAGCCCCCGGAAGGTGGGTGTTCACTGCAGGTGGTTCTGGGAAGGCCTCCCTGACCCCAGAGGGCGGGGGGCGGGTGGTGGTGGTCAGGACCAGGCAGGCTCCCAGGCGCCTGCAGGACAATCCACCCCCCTCCCGGGATGAGCCCCAGGCTCTTGGTGGAGGTTGGCAGGGGAGAGGGGTTGTGGCAACAGGGCCGGGAGCCCTTCTCAGCTCGGTTGGGGCAATTGGTCTGCAGCCGCGGTGACCTTCACAGGCAGGCGGGTCCGAGTTCTGAAATATGAACTGATGTTCTCCCTGCATGTCTTGCTTTCCCTCCACCCACCTCCGCCTCCCCTTCAGGACTCATCATGCCTTTTCTACACTGAGTTTCCGTGCAGCGATGTGTTAGGAGAGAGTGGGAGAGACTGTGCCTTGAGTGTGTGGGGTCCAAAGCCTGGGTGTAGCAGGGTCTACAGACAGTGCAAACGAGGGGTGTTGGAGGGAAACGGCCTCCAGTTTTCAGACGAAAAGATTCCCTGCCGGAGGGAGCGCAGGAAGGGGCGGGACGTGGTGCATGTGAGGGGCCCTGCACCCCAACAGGACCCCGGTGGCCTCAGGGGTCTAGAGCACAGAGGTCCTGAGCTCTTTTCCCCAGAAGGAACCCAGAAAGGCGACTCCGGAGGAAAAACCGCCATGTGGCCTGAACGGGGTGGGCCCTGCCTCTCGGGCTGGGGGGCTGCAGGGTGGCTCCCCTGCACCGGGCATTGACCCGCTCGGGACTAAAGACCAGAAGCTGCTGTGAACTGATGCCCCTGGAGAGAGGCCCCTGCCACCCCGCCCACCCCACCCCACCCCGCCCACCCCACCCCACTCCTTGGCACCACACAGACACCCCAGTCGCTCCACCTTCCTGGTCCCTGAGTGAGACTGAGTATCTACCATTTTGGTGGAACATGCATTTGGACTCTGGACCCGTAAAGACTGCCATGTGCCCTGTGTCCCGGATGTGTGGCCAGAGGTCTGTTCTAACCCTGAGGCGCTCGGGGCCCCGGGATCCCCAAGGCCAGAGACTTCTCGACTCCGTCTCTCCTGTTGCTGCTTGGCCCCCAATCCAGCAACACCTGGTGCCTGGATTGTGCTGGGGATGGGGAACAGCCCCCCCAAATCGGGCCTTCCTCGGGCCCCAGCCCCCACCATGTACCATCTGTGTTGTCAAAGACAGTCGTGTGCTTGACAAAGGCGACGTCCCCCGCGTTCTCAGCCAGGCACCTGCCACGCAAGAGGCCAAAGCGGGTGTCAGCAGGAGGGTGGCAGCCCCTGTGCCCGGGCCCAGGCCCCTGCCAGGCCCCCCAGAGTACCTGAAGGCGCCGCGGTAGCCGAAGTACCTCTCCTGGCTGTTGCCCACACACTTGTTGCGGCCCTGCTCGTCCCCCACGCAGAGCGCACACAGCGAAGACGGGTAGCGCCCGGGGTTGTTCACAGGCACGCAGCTGGCGCTGAAGAACTCGCTCACGGCTGGGGAGCAGGGGGAGGGCGAGGCTCAGGGGCCTGTGCAGAAAAGGCCTCCAGGAGGGAGAGGGGAGGGCTGCTCCCCACAGGTCTGCCCACCCTGCCTGGCCTTATGGCTCAAGCCACCCATCTGCCCCCCCAGCTCAGAGTAGCAAGGCCCCTGTGGGGAGAATGCAGAGGCTGTCTAGATACAGGAATCCCATGGGTAACCTGTGAGCGGCCACCCAGTCTTCCCTGGAACTCCCTCAGGGATGGGGAACTCACTACCTCATCAGCTAGTCCGTGCCACTCAGAGCCCCTGCCCAGCTGTCAGGGAGTGCAGGCAGCCAACCCCAGCACCCTCTGTGTGCTTGTGGGGGTGACTAGAAACAAGAGCGGTGCCAGCCAGGACAGAGGTGTGTGCCCATCAGCCCAAGGATCGTGCCAGCTGCCTCCTGCCCTCCTCGAATGTGCACGATTTAACACACGGGGGGCCCACAGATGGCACGTGGGGGTGCGTGGTAAGGTGTCTTCTTCAGCACTTACACAGATGGAAGCCACTTGCCAACCCCCCCGGGCTGCTGGGGGGTGGGGGCAGGCCCCATGCACACCCCGCTCCCCATGCCCCCTGGAGCCGGTTCCACTCTGGGTGGTAAGTGGGGAGGGGCACCGTGGCACCCTCCACAGAACCACCAGATACCCCGACAGTCACCAGAATATTTCCCACCCTCCCCTGTCACGGAGGAAGAGGAAACCTCTCCGGCTGCCTTCTGTGGGTCCTGGGGGGAGCGGGTCCTCGACCCCAGCCAGCCCCAAGGAGGCTCTGCGTTCCCGAGGAGGGTGGCACCTGTGAGCACGTCGCAGTCCCTGGGCTGGAGGAAGCCCCTCCGCACGAGGGCGCCCACGGGGATGTCCCAGCCGGCGGGGCTGCCGAGGGCCGAGTGGCAGGAGCGCTTGCCCCGCAGCTCGTTCAGGCTGAAGGCGTCGGAGCTGTTCCGCTTCACCACCGCCACCACGAAGTACGAGTTGCTCCTGTCCTCCGCTGGGCGGGCGAAGGGGACACCGTGAGGCCCTTATCCGTGCCTTCCTGGCCTCAGCTGGGTGAGGGCGGGGCACATCCCCGGGGGCCCTTCTCCCCCTCCTCCTGCCGCTCTGCACCAGGGGTGCCCGGCCCGGTCACAGGCTCAGCGTGCCCAGGCCTGCGGGCTGGTGGGTGTGCAGGAGCACATCCCAGGGGACCCTCCTGTCCCCCCATCATGAGAAGCAGCTCAGTTCTTTCTCCCACCCCCTCCCCTGTCGTCACCAGAGGGATTTCTTTCTTTCCTTACACCCAGGTGGGGTTTCCCTCGCCTCCTGGGAGAGAGGCGGAGGCTCAGCCAAGGCTGCAGAAGCATTTTTTCTAAGCCCAGAGACTTTTCACAACAGGGTGGAAGGGACCGGAGGTCGTGGCTCAAGAGGACAGGGCACCAAGGCCTCAGCCCAGGCCCTTCCAAGGGGCGAAGGTGCCATGAGCCGGCAGGGAGGGGGTCGCCTCTGTGAGCCGCATGGTCAGGCTGGACGGGCCCGAGGAGGCCTCTGGTCCAAGGTCGGTAAACGAATCGCCTGTTCTGTGCGGCCTGGGTGACAAGCGAAGAATGGCTTTGATATTTCTAAAGGTTTGTTAAAAAACGAAGAAGAGTATGTAGCAGAAGAGTGTGTGGGCTGCAAAGCCTGAAGGGCTGGCCCTTCACAGACCTCGCTGACTCAGCCAGACTTTCAGTAACGAGTGGGAACACAGGCCTGGGGCCGGAGCGCTTGCCTGTGACAGCCGCCGCCAGCCCAGGACAGGGGCACTGAGGGGGAGCTGGAGCTTTTGAAACAGCCGAGAGAGGAAGTTTCTACACACGTCAATACCAACCACCTCCCAGCCAAAGCCAGCAGCCTGGCCCCTGCACTCACGGGCATACTGCTCGCCGGCCGCCGGAACCAGGCCGTACGCCTTCCCCGCTGTGTAAATGTCCTCACCCCTCAAGGTCACGGCGTCAATTTGCCCAGCCTGCAGGGGGACAGAGGGGTGGCCAGGATGGGGTGGGCTTCAGGATGGCTCTGGGTGTCGGGATCTGATGGAGGTACCAGGGCCAAGTCTCTTGTGGGCTTTGGCTCAGGCTCCCTTCCCCTGTGACCCCCTCCTGCCCCATCAGCTCCTTCCTCTCCTTGTGAAGATGCGTGGGCAAGAGTGGGGGGGGCGGGCGCCTGGAGGACCAGAGGCCTGGGGCCAACCCCCACCAGCATTCCCGCTCATGGGTGTCTTTCATTCTTCCAGCAAACGTTTTCTGAGGGTATTCTGCTGCCAGGAGAGGGTCCCTGGCTGTGAGGGTCTGCTGAGCAGAAGCTAGCATGAACCCTGCCCTCTTGGTTGGTACGGGTTCTCCCCATGGAATGCCCGCCCTCAGAGGCCTGGGCGGGACACTGTATCCCTAGCCCCAGACCAAGGATAGGCACACAGCACGGGTGTAAGACGTATTTGTGGAATGTGAGTGCAAGTGGACAAATTAGAAGGAAACAGTCTGCGGGCCCGTGAAGGAGGCTACAGGGCTGAGGGCTGAAGCCCTTCCTCAGGAGGCAGGGGGACACCCTGAAAAGAGCTCCTCACCATCAGGGCCCCACCGACTTGCTCTGAAAAAATAGGAGGGATCTGGCCAGTGTGGCTCAGTGGTTGAGCATCGACCTATGAACCAAGAGGTCACGGTTCGATTCCCAGTCAGGACACATGCCCGGTTGCAGGCTTGATCCCCAGAGTGGGGTGCACCAGAGGCCGCTGATCAATGGTTCTCTCTCATTATTGATGTTTCTATATCTTTCTCCCTCTCCGTTCCTCTCTGAAATCAATAAAAAATACATATTTAAAAAAAAACAGGAGGGGAGGAGTCCAGGAACCCAGGAGCTGCGGGGACACCTGTGGCCATGGTGGGAATTCACCCCTGACTGCAGGGCCCCGAACCCTAGCCTCTGTCTCCAGTCAGAGCAGCAGGACAGAGCGGAATGGGCCTCTGACACCAGGACCAGTGCAGCTGACTGTGGGTGGCGGGCATCGTAGTGGATGTCACTACGTCACTGTCATGGGCCGTGACAAGTGTTAAAACAACAACAAAAGCCCCTAGAACAGTGGTCGGCAAACTGCGGCTCGGCAAACTGAGGCTCGAGAGCCACATGCGGCTCTTTGGTCCCTTGAGTGTGGCTCTTCCACAAAATACTGACTTCTGCGCATGGGCCACGAAGTTTCAATCGCACTGTACGTGCGTGCCCGAACGTGGTATTTTGTGGTATTTTGTGGAAGAGCCACACTCAAGGGGCCAAAGAGCCGCATGTGGCTCGCAAGCCGCAGTTTGCCGACCACGGCCCTAGAAGGTAATGGAACAGGAACTATCAGCATAATTGTACTTAGTAAGGGAAGTACTGGTTTCTTTCATGTCACTCTATATAAAGAATTTTTAACTTATATATCTGAAAGAGCTTTGTGTACTAGACTGTGACCTATGTAAAATGTATTTCTGACTGTGGTTTGCTGTCAAAATGTTGAACAAACAATGACCTAAGCCCATCCCCATTGTGCACAAGGGGACACAGATGCAGAAGGGAGAAGGGCTTGCCCAAGGCCGCAGGGTCAGCGAGGGCCGAGCTGGGCCCGTCTCACATTCCTACTCCCGGCCACCGACCGCTCAGTGAGGAGGAGTCCCTGTGATCCCCGAGGGAAACAGCCCCCCTCTGCCTGCTCCCTGGGGTGGGGCGGCGGGTCCCTGTGGGTCCTTCCTCCTCCCCTTTCCCTGTGGAGTTGTCACAGGAGACCTTCCCCTCCCCAGGCAGCTCTGTGGGGCAGGGGGAGGGCAGGTAAGGACCACCCCAGGCACTGCCGCCGCTCCCCACAGGTCCCGTCCTGCCCCTCTGGTCACGGCCCCCACCTGGATCCGTTCCATGCAGTGCTGGGGGGACTCGGCCGACACGCACTGGATCTCCGGCCTGAGCCTCTGCCGGCTGAAGGCCACAGCCATGTCCCCACACTTCTGGATCTCAGGAGTGGACAGCACACACCAGTGCAGGTAGCGGGGCAGCCCTGTGCGAGTGTGAGCACGTGGTCACCGCACGCTCGCCTGCTGCAGGGGCCGCCCTGAGCATGGCCCGTGGGGTCGGGGCCGTGGGGCTAGTCCCTCAGCAAGAAGAGCTTGGAGTCAGACCCCAGGGAAATGCTGGCTTTTCCTCGTTAGCAGTAAGGGGTAAGGTTTTTAACCGTCTGATCCTGTGTCTACATACAGAATCAGGATAATGACCTCTTTCTTGGGGTTGCAAGGAAGCTTGAGGCAGACCATGGCTGCCAAGGATCTAACTCAGTGGCACACCAGTTCCCTGGTTGTAGGTGAAGGAGGCATGGGGATGGGCTGGAGCAGGAAGCCCATGTGTAGGCTACTGCAGTAGTCCAGGCTCTCGAGACAACGCCTGAGCCAGGGCCGTGGCCATGGTGGAGAGGAGGAGGAGTGAGGCATGGAGGGAGAAGGACAGGATTTGATGACTTCAGTGCTGAGGGGTAAGGAACCTTTCCCAAGACAGACCCTGATGGCCTGGATCCCACCCCCGAGAGGCGGGGCTTCCAGGGAGCCCACCACCCATGCAACTCTAGAGACACTTCCTCCCCAAACCCCAGAGGCAGGGCAGTGGAAGCAACAGGTTCCCTCCCTCCCCCTGACCCGACCCCGGGGTGGTGTCCTCCCTGGCCACCCCTCCAGGAAGCCCTGCCATTCTTGCAGGCAGGCTGGGCTGGAGCCGGAGGGGAAGAGACGGCTGGACTTACGGTTGGAGTCACAGAGGAGACCCTTCATGGCACGCAGGTACTCAGGGCCCAGCCATGCCTCGTAGGTCTGTGTGGCGATGGGCACCAGCTCAGAGGTGGCGTCTTTGAATAGCAGGTTCTTCTGGCCATAGGCCTCAGAGCTGAACATCTGGAAACTACTGTTCTCATGGCTGAACAGACGCTGTGTGTCAAGGGGGGCTGGTGAGGTGCTGCAGGGGTGCATCCCTTCCTCCCAGATCAGCCACCACCTCCTTCTTCCTGTGCCCTCAGGGCAGGAGCTCACTCTGAGGACGGGGTGAGGTGCCACCTGCCCCCTTCTTCTGTGCTCCCCAGTGTGTTCGGCCTTGTCACACTCAGCTGACTAGACATAGGACTCAGGGCCCAGCTGTGGATGGTACCAAGGACCAGCACTGGGTGTGGCAGTGGTGGCATGAACAGGGCAAAACTAAAGCTGGTGGGCCCAGCAGTCGGTAACTTGTCTCTCTTGTAAGCAGTGGTTTAGCAAAACATTAGTCACCATATGTAATTACTGGTGTACTTGGACATTTATTGGTTTTGCCATTTTGTTTGTTTGCCCCTATGTTCCGGTTTTGCTTTTCAGAGTTAGCTAGCACAGTCAGTGCCTCCTACACTGACCTGGCCTGAGGTTGGACACCACAGAGGCCTGGGTCCCCAGCTGGGGTGTGTCCCAGGGGAGGGCCTCTGGGTCCTGCCCCTCCAGCTCTGGCCGGCCCAGCTTCAGGGTGGCTCTAGCCTGAGCTCCCACCCTGGTGAGAAACAAGTCCAGCACCTCTCAGGAAGCTGAGTGGGATGCCATGAACTCACCTGGCCTTCGTTGAGCAGCCGGAAGATGAGGCCTCCATCTGTGTCAGCCCGGACGACCACGGCATGAGCGGGCACCCGGGCCAGGTGACAGTGTCTCCATTCAGTGACGTCGGCCCGGCTGCCATCCAGGCACAGCAGTTGAAAGTCCTGTGACAGCAGCTCCTGGCCCCAGGAGGGCAGGGTTTTTCCTGGGAAATTGGGAAGCCTCTGGTGAGCGGACAGGGAGGATGGTGGTGTGTGTCTCTTAGGAGGGCCTCAGGGATAGCCCATGAGAGGGAGCCTGGGGAGAAGTTAGGGTGTCATGGGCCACAGCCCTAAGGTGAAAAGAAACTCTTTCAGGGGGTTAGAACCCAGAACTTCACCAGGGGGTAAGAACCAGAATCACACCAGGAAGTAAGAAACCTAGAACTTCACCTGGAGCTAAGAACTCAGAACTGGACCAGGAGGTGAGACCAGAACTTCACCAGGAGGTGAGACCAGAACTCTGAATGGAGAGAAACTTGGTGGCTGTACAAGGCCGGGTGTCTTTTTTTTAAAAATATATTTTATTGATTTTTTTGCAGAGAGGAAGAGAGAGGGATAGAGAGTTAGAAACATCGATGAGAGAGAAACATCGATTGGCTGGGATGTGCCCGCAACCAAGGTATATGCCCTTGACTGGAATCGAACCTGGGACCTTTCAGTCCGCAGGCCGACGCTCTATTCACTGAGCCAAACTGGTTAGGGCAAGACCAGGTGTCTTGATAGACTGTATCTACTTCCTTAAATTTTCTACCTCACCAATTTCTACAAAGATGGATTTGAGGTTACAATACAACACGTATTAACAATGCTATTTATTAAAGATAAAAAGAGTAAGAGAAGCGTAAGGTGAGAGAGAAGTGCCAGGAACTCATTGCTGCCATCAGGCATGAAATCGGCTCTGAGCAGAGGGCAGCGGGCAGGGCGCCATCTGGAAACAAACTCTGACAGAATCCGTCCAGAACCACGTCCCAGAGAGAAAAGGGTAACTCTTCGAAGCTCCCCCCACATATTAATCCAATATTAATCTACTTATATTTTGGTATATTTCCTCCACCTCCAAATCCATTTTCTATTCTAGTTTTTAACCATTTTAAATATGATTAAGGAATACTTGATAGGCAATCTTATATCCTACATTTTTTTTCATTTGTCATTTTAAAGTAATTTTCCACATTGTTGTAAACTTTCCATAAAACTCATTTATAATAGAAAACAAATTTACTGGAAAGAACGAATAGTGACACCAAATAGGAAAATTAAGAAGACTAATTTTAAAATGAGGAGGATAAGCATCTACTAGTAAATGGAAGGGAAAAGATTATTTGTGGGATCATGAAAATTCTGTTCACCCCAAAGCTATTTAAAAACAAAAATCCACCATCAAGAGGGTAATAGTTTGGAAAACTCCATAAAGGTCATTTTTAATGACTGCATAGTAATTTATAGCACTCTCAACAATAATTATTTAGTGTCATTCTCTCCTGCTCCCCAACTTCTCTCTATTTTTAAACTGTTGCAAAACCCTTGTATAAAATTCTGGGGGATCATTGGCCTTCCTGTGAGACAAATGCACCACGCAGGTATTTTGACTTGCCACTCCTGTTTCTATGGCTAGGGGCAATTAGAGTCATATTACTTCACTACTTTAGACATTTGTGTCAGTGCCACTCTTTTGCTCTTACCAATTGTTTTGCATGAATACCTTTTGAAAAATTACTACCATATGACCCAACAGTCCCTCTTCTGGGTATCTACCTGAAAACTTTGAAAACATCTGTTTGTAAAGATACATGTACCCCTATGCTCACCGCAGCATTATTCACAGTAGCTAAGACATGGGAACAACTGAAGTCCTTCCATAGATGATTGTTTAAAGAAGAGGTGGTACATATATACTATGGAATACTAACCAGCCATAAGAAAAGATGAAATGCTGGCATGTGCAACAAGATGGATGAGTCTTGAGAGTATCCTGCTAAGCAAAATAAGTCAGATGGAAAAGGACAAATCCTTTCTTTAATTCTAGTTTCTAGCCATTTTAAATATGATTAAGGGCATACTTGATAGGCAATCTTGACTTCACTAATATGTAGAATACAAAATAGAAAGCAACAAGTAAACACACAAAACAAATAAAAACTCATAGACACAGACAACAGAAAGGTGGTTACCAGAGGAGAAGGGAAGGAGGGGAGAATGAAGAGGGTAAAGGGGTCAAATATATGGTGATGGAAACTAGACTTTGGGTGGTGAGCACCTAATGCAATATACAGGGGATGTAGTATAGAATTGTACACTTGAAAGTTATATAATCTTATTAACCAATGTCACCCCAATCTATATATATAAAAGGCTAATATGCAAAGTGTCCCCTCGGGAGTTTGACCAGGAGACCGGGAATTTGATCGCTCACTATGACGTGCACTGACCACCAGAGGGTGGCACGTAATGAAGGAAGGCAGCCAGAAGGCCCCAACTGACCCTGATTGCTGGCCAGGCCTAGGGACCCTACCCATGCATGAATTTCGTGCACTGGGTCTTTAATAAATTTAATAAAAAGATAGGCATGTTAGGATTTGCCTTATCTACCTCACAAAGTTGTAGTAAAACTCTAAAGAAATCATTTAAAAAAATGACTTTCTTAGATTTCCTTAGAATACCATTGAAATTCTAAAAAAGCCAATTTTAACCAAATACATCCCTATTCTTTCTCCACCTTCCACATTCTCCTTTGCTTGACTCATCTTGGGGCCCAAATCCCTGCTGCCTGTTTTCCTAGGAACATCCTGCCCTGGAGACAAGCCTACGTGCTTCCTCTTTCTTTAGAGCACTTTTTTCTTTCTCAAATCTGGCTCCTATTGCTCTCCTTCATGAATGTCAGACTACATGATGGACCTTCTGATTTAAAAGGCAAAGATTAACAAAAAAAGGAAATGATTTCAAAAAATGGACAATGCTCTGACATTCTGGAACAGGCAAAACTATAGAGACAAAGATTGGTGGTTGCCATGGGGGCGGGGCGGGGTTGACTAGAAGAAACTTTTGGAGTGAAGGGTCCATCACAATCACCATCTTGACTGTGGGGTGGTTATACAACTGTTAGTTCTGGGCAAAACTCATAGAACTATACTTCAAAAAGGATGCATTTTTGCTGTATATAAATTATATACCTCAATTAAAAAATGATCCTTAGGCAAATCCAAATTAAGAGACATTCTATAAAAGATCCTTTTATAGAATCTTCAAAAATACCAGTGTCTCTCTCTCACATACACACACACACACACACACACACAACATAAAAAATTCAAGAAACTGTTCAAAGTTAAAGAAAATGGAAAAGACCTAATGACTAAACACCATGTGTGATCTTACATTAGGTCCTGGCCTGAAAAAAATTGCTGCAAGGAACAGAATTGGGACAATTAGTGAATCTAAAATATGGATTGTAGATTAGATAATAGTATTGATATTGTAATTAACCTAGTTATGAGTAACTGGAAAGGAGCAAAGGTAAGGCCAAATATATATTTTTATTGAATCTTTTGCTTATTTTTATTTCTTAAATTAAATCTTTATTGTTGAAAATATTACATATGCCCCCCTTTTCTCCCATTGACCCTGTTTAGCCCACCTGTCCCCCATCCCAGGCCTTCACCACTCTATTGTCTGTGTCCGTGGATTGTGCATTTACGCATAGAGTGCTTTGGTTGATCTCTTCCCACCCACTCACCCTCACCAGGAGGCCAAATACTATGGGCATGCCACTTGTGCAGCTTTGCCAGGAAGCTGCAGTTTAGATGCATGCCCAGTAAAGTCTGGGTGGAATAGGGGAGGTACTCGTCTGTCAGTCACACCTGGGAACAGGTCATTGGTCAGAGTAGGTGTGGCCCCTGTAACTGCAGCATGATAAGGCGGGCAAAATCATTTGGTCTGGCCCTACCAAGGTATTAGGGGTGAGTTAATTAAATGTTTGACCAAATATAGCAGGCTAATTTTTTTAAAATATTTTTTTTATTATTGATTTCAGAGAGGAAGGGAGAGGGAGAGAGAGAAAGAAACATCGATGAGAGAGAAACATCGATCAGCTGCCTCCTGCACATGCCCCACTGGGTATGTGCCCGCAACCAAGGCACATGCCCCCGACCGGAATTGAACCCGGGACCCTTGAGTCTGCAGGCCGACGCTCTAGCCACTGAGCCAAACCGGTTAGGGCCAGGCTAATTTTTTAAAAATATTTTTTAATTGATTTCAGAGAGGAAGGGAGAGGGAGAGAGAGAGAAGCATCAATGATGAAAATTATGGATCAGCTGCCTCCTGCATGCCTCCTACTGGGGATTGAGCCCACAACCCGGGCATGTGCCCTTTGACTGGAATCGAACCCTGGACCCTTCAGTCCGCAGGCTGATGCTATATTCACTGAGCCAAACCAGCCAGGTAGCAGGCTAATTTTTAAGTTGATAATTTTGTGTGGCCCTTGAATAATGTTATAGTATCCAGATGGCTATTGGCAGAAAAAAGGTTCCCCACCCCTGTGAAAGGAATCAGCTCTTTTGGTTCACGTGCACTCTTGCTCTTAGTTGACTCCTGGCTTAATGCTACACCACACCCAGCTCCACCATGGAACGGACATCCGGACACTGGCCTTGCTCCTAGCTCTGCTGAAGGCCCAGCTGCACATCTTCCAGGACTGGGTCAAGGGAAATGGGACTCTGGGAATCCAGAGATGTAATCCCACTCAAATGAAAATCACCCATCCTCCTGTGCAAACCTCAGCAAACTCTTTTACTCAAGATATAGTAAGGACCCCACTCCCCCTCGCCGCAAAGAAAGACCATCCACGCGTTTCTTGGGTAATAGTACTGTGCCGATGTTACATTTCCCGAGTTTGATAACTGTGCCGTGGCGAGGGCACATCTCCCGGGTCTGAGGAGGTACGATCTGAAGTATGGAGGGGGTATGACAGGCAAACATGCTGTCAAATGGTTCAGAAAGAACACAAACATATGGAAAGAACAATGCGTCAGCATGGCAAATGGAGGGGAGTTTTTTGAATTACTCTCGCAATTTTTCTAAAGTTCAGTTATTTCAAATTTTTAAAAAATTTAAATGGCAACTATGTATTGGATCAACACACAACCCCTCATCCAGGGATAAAGGGCTGGTTTCTTTAGATAAGAAGAAGATGCCAGGAAGATGAGAGTTAGTGCAGAGGTTTGCAAACTTTTTTTGGAAAAGCAGAACCCAATCTTCAAGTGGAAACAGAACCTAATGCCATCTGCAAACCAGGGCAGGTCAGAGCTGCTCGCCCGGCCCCCTCGCCCGCAGAGCAGTTTGAGCTCCATTGCTGAGACCACCTCTGCCCACGCCTGGGCAGCCGCCCTCCCACTCACCGTCCGTGTTCTCCAGCACCGTGCTGTGCTTCACAAAGGCCACGTCCCCGGCCCCTTCCGCCAGGCACCTGCCGAGGAGAACGCTGTGAGCCTGGCGGGCACTGAGCTCCCGGAGCCCTCGGCCTGCCCAGCCTCCACCTCTGGAGGCCTGGCCTGGACGTGGGGTGGCCACGGTGGGCCTGGGCGGCCAGCTCTCTGTGTGGCTTGCCACGTGTGGAGCCTTCCTAGCCTCATCACCTGTGAGGTGAGGGTGAAAGGTGGCTCCTATGGGGAGAGATCCTGTGTGACCCGTATGGATCCTGCACATCCGGGGCCTCAAAGGAGCGGAGCTCCTGTGGCAGCTGCTACCGGCAGCAGCAGCCGCCTTCCTGCGCAGGTTTGGAGATGACTCTGCCCTGAGGCAGGGGATGGACTTCCAGGGGTCCTCAAACTTTTTAAACAGGGGGCCAGTTCACTGTCCCTCAGACCGTTGGAGGGCCGGACTATAGTTTAAAAAAAAAACTATGAACAAATTCCTATGCACACTGCACATATCTTATTTTGAAGTAAAAAAACAAAACGGGAACAAATACAATATTTGTATTTGCATGTGGCCCGCGGGCCGTAGTTTGAGGACCCCTGGACTAGACCTTCTCACGCCATAACAAAAACTCCGAGTGCAAGGGACCAGGACTGTTATGCATCCTCTGTATGTCGCAGCCCAGGCAGGGAGGCGGGGCAGCGGGCTGCCTGGTCCAGGGGGAGCACACAGGAGAGTGGGTGGGCGAGCCTCTGGCTCGGAGGACAGAGGACTGTTTTTCTCTCTGTGCTAAACACCACACTGACCCAGCCTGGAGCGTTCCCCTCCCCTCCCTCCCCGCCCGAGGTTCGAGGGGCTCGATGGGCTTCCAAGCCAGTCCCCGCGGAGCACGGTTCCTTTTTTAAGGACAGACAGATGTGCACCACAGCTGTTAGGCTGTCTTCTGGATCCACACAGGCTCCTCTAAAACGCCAGCCTGAACCGAGATCCCTGGCAAGCTCCCCGCCCCCATCGCCCTCCCTGCAGCTCTGAGACACGGCATGGGCCCAGGGGAGTGGCAAAAGGCTGTTTTGTCATTTTCTTCTCTCTGAGCCCTCACCTCTCTAAATATAGCAAACATGTTGATTTATGAGCAATTCCAGCCTGGCTGTTCCGGTGTGTTGTTTTTAAGTCAGCCAGGGCACATGAACTACATAAAGGGCGCTTTGATGTGATGCAGCGGCATGGCCGCTCCCCCGGGCCCTCCCTGCCTGAGTGTTTTCCCAGCTCTCGCGGCCCCCAGGCCTCACCCCTGACTCAGCTCGCCGCCCCCCTGAGCGCCAGCCCCGCCCAGGCCCCTCACTCACCGGAAGGCCCCGCTGTAGTCGTAGTACCTCTCCAGGGGGCTCTTGTCACACACGCCCTCCCCAGCCGCGTTGCCCCGGCAGAGGCGACAGAGGGACTTGGAGTAACTGGTCTCTCCTGCCCCCGGGACGCAGCTGCCCCCAAAATACTCGCTGACAGCTGCGGGAGGAGAAGAGGGCGGTCAGGGTCCGCCAGCTGTGCAGCGGGGTCAGGCCCCTCGCCCTGTCCCCGAGGGCCCTGTCCCCAGGGCCGGCGCAGGCCACTCAGGCTGGAGGGGAGGGCTGGCTCCCCAGGGACAGGGCTGGACCCTTCAGGCTTCAGTTTGAGCAAAACTGGGGAGCTGGATCCCATCGGCGATTCCCAAACTGGGGCCACAAAAGTGTGGGCATTGGGGAGGGGCCGTTGTTCTTCAAAAAATGGCTCCGGAAAGAAACCACTTACCCCCAAAGGCCGCATGGGACAACTAAGTGTCAACTAGATACTGTTCTCATTGAGGCTTTCGCGTCAACATCAGTATGGCTCATCAGAGAAAGCAGGGAAAGACAGCAAGTATTACTCAAGGAGTATCGTTAGTTTGATAGACAGTGCTTCTCAGAACAGGGAGGCGGGCACGGAGGAGAGGGAGGCGTTGTGGGCAAAGAGGTAGGACTCGTGGTTCCAGGCCCTGCCAGCCCGGAGGCCCATGCCCACCCTCTTGACAAATATTTATCCTGTGCTGAGGACAGCGCTGTGCGGCGAGCAGGGAGCCAGTCACAGGGTGCTCATCACCAGACAGACGTACCTTTTCCAGGGCGGGCCCTTCTGGGTCTCTTTCTGCCTCCTCCCAGGGGAGGAGCATGTACTAACTGTGCCCAGTGACTGATCAACCACCCACACCAGCGCCGTCTGAGAGGACATGGCTTCCGGGCTTTTGTGGGTCGTGCTGGTTTACCCCGTGGTGGGGGCAGTATGGGGATCCGTGTACACATGGGTACATGTGTGTGCACTGTGGGTTTGTGCATGTGTGTACATGATGCATGTGTGCGCACAACAGTGAGGTGCCCACCAAGAGGTGTGGAAGTTGAACTCATAATAATGACAGCTCCGTGAGGTGAGCACCTACCCCGCCCCATGCATCGTGCGAAGACAGTGTGTGAATCATCTCAGTCCTCCCAACCCCACAGAGCTCTCCTCGCCTCATCCCTGCTGGTCCCCTCGCAGGGCGGCCTCCCTCCAGGAGCTGTCGTTAATTTCCCATTTCAAACGATGAGGAAACTGAAGTTTAAGGAGCTAGCAGGAGTCCTCAAACTTTTTAAACAGGGGGCCAGTTCACTGTCCCTCAGACATTCCACACATGCGCACTGCGGGCCCGGGACGAGTCGGCTGCTAAGCAGGACAGGCAGCGACGGCAAAAACACCCGGCGGGCCGGATAAATGTTTTCGGCGGGCTGCGGGCCGTAGTTTGAGGACGCCTGATAGAGTAACCCACTGAGGGCAGACCATCTATCTGACAGCAAACTCAAGGCTTTAAAAGACCATTGTTTCTCTTGCAAAATCCTGCATCCTGAACCCACCCCCAAAAGCACTGGTCAGCGAACCAGGAGGCAGCACACTGTGGACAAGGGATTTGGGGACACCACAAACTCTACTGGGGGGGGGAGTGGTGATCCCAGGAGGACAGTTTGAGAATGTGGTGGTCACGTGTCAGGGGCCACCTCAGCTCTGTATTGTGTCCACTGTGGAGAGAGTGACAGCCAGGTGGCCAGGAAAAGAAGCCCACGGCACGAGAAGCAGGCTCCCGCTCTTAGCCGGACCTCAGGCCTTCACTGACACCCCCAAGCACTGCATTCTCAGCCACACCATTCAGCTCACCCTCAGCTCCCTTCTGCAGAACTTCCTGTCTGCACGACAGCCCTATTCCCTGTCAAATGGACCAGTCAGGGAGCAGCAAGTCTCTGACTCGCTACATGTGAACTTTCTGGGTACAAATCAGCAGAAGAAATAGAGTTTCTAATTCTCTGAAGTTGAGGACACGTTTCTGGAAATAGCGACCTACACCAGGTCTACGCCAGGTGAGAGCTGCTCTCTGGTGAGTCACCAGGTCCCAATGGGTGAGTGCAAGCTGAGTGCTCTGGGGGCCTCCCCAGAAACTAAAACAGCGGCAACAGTGGGCGGCCCAGCATGAAGACAGGAGGGGCTGAAACACCCACTGGGTGTCTGGAGGCCCCTGGAGAGGTGGGACTGTGCGGCTCCCTAAAGGAGATGCAAGATGAAGGCGAGCCTGGAGGGAGGCTGCCCTGCGAGGGGACCAGCAGGGATGAGGCGCGGAGAGCGGAACCCAGAGGCCCGGAGAAGCGGCTGCGGTGGAAGCCCTCACCTCTGAGCACGTCGCAGCCCATCACCGAGAGGCTGCCGCTCTCCACCAGGTAGCCCACGGGCACGTTCCAGCCCACCGTCCTGTTGATGCCCGTGTGGCAGGACTTCACGCCCTTCAGGGTGGTGATGGTCAGGTTGGAGCTCCTCTTGACCACGGCTACCGCATAGTAGGAGGTACCAACCTCTGGACAGAGGAGAGAGGAGGAGTGAGGGCAGCAAGGGAGAAGCCACGAGAGAGGCCGGGGCCCTGCCCGAGAAGGTTGTGGGGAGGGTGTGTGTGTGCCACGCTAACTTGCACATGAATGCGTGTGTGTGTGGATGTACACGCGTATGTGTGCTTGGGGTTCTCATTACTGAGAGAGCCAGTGAGTGCAAGCCATGTGTCTTATTACAGACCCCGCCCTCCTCCACCCTCACGTGGTAGATATTAGTTCATTAGTTAATTTTCACCTTTCCTTCCCGAGTCAGCTGGCACATAGCTGGGTCTATGTCTATGTCAGGGGAGCTCTGCAGCTGGACCAATAGCAGGAGTGGCCTGCGAGTTTTGTTTTCCAAAAGTGAAGCCCTTCAGAAAACTTAGGAGGATTGAGGGAATGGTATTGTGGTTATGGGAAAAGCGTGGTTGAGAGGAGCAGGGCAGTGGCTTCCCCAGGTTAGAAAAAGTGATTTCCTAGTGCTGAGGGGAAAGGAGAGATAGATAGATAGATAGATAGATAGATAGATAGATAGATGATAGGATAGATAGGTGATAGACAATAGATGGGTAGATAGATGATAATAGATAGATAGGATAGATAGGTGATAGACAATAGCTAGATAGATAGGTAGGATAGATAGATGATAGATAGATAATAGATAGGTAGATAGATAGATAGGTAGATAGATGATAGATAGATAATAGATAGGTAGATAGATAGGTAGATAGATAGATAGATAGATAGAACAATGTGGTCTCACATCACTCAAGATCCTGACCAGGGTGCATGTGGGTGGGCAGGAGTCTGTATCCTGGCAAAAGATTCCCCTGGGCCAAATATGGCGGAGAAGGTGCCATTCACACAAGAGAGGAAGAACTCATCTCTGGGACGGATGACCAGAGGACACCCTATAGGTCAGCACGAACGTGCACACACTTGACTGCCCCGTGTGGTGGGTGCCCACGATCAGAATGAAGCTGAATTCTAGAAAACAAGCCAGTGTTGTTTCTTGCACACCTGCACCTGGCCCCTGGCAACCTAAGTGGCCTTGTCGGGTCCCACCCTCTGACTTGCCCCTTGTGCCTTTCTCTTTAGTTCCCTGAGCTCACCAGCTCTTTCCCACCCGGGACTCTGGTCCGGGCTCCACTTACCGTCACCTCCCCAGATAAGCCCTCACGCCTTATTTTCTCCCTCATGGCCTTTGCTTTTTCACGCACGCACCACATCTGTAACTACATTTTTTTGGTGTTTATTTGTTTACTATCTGACTCCTGCTCTTTGGGGGCAGAAACTGGCTCTCTTTTGCTTACTACTCTATGCTCATGACTGGCATGTAGTAGGTGCTTAATAAATGTGTTGAATTAAAGAAGAAGAGCTGTTTCTGGCCGATGAGTGAAAGGCTGGCTGGTTTGCAGGGCTGGGCTGTGTCCTGTGTCATCAAGTAGCCAAGTAACCAAGAGGGACCTGTGCTGGGCACCGAAGATGAGGACCAGGGCCTCCTCAGGGGACTCGCTGTGGTGACAAGGAAAACAAGACCGAAGGGGCCACGACCTGAGCAGAGTGAGTCAGCGCTCTGGGAAGCAGGAGACAGAGGCCCTTTGCAGGGGCGGGAAGACCCAGGGGAGCTCCTTGGAAATGACAACCGAGCTGGGCTGTGACGGAGGCTAGGCCTTGGACCAGTGGACGTGGTGGGAGAGGTGAAGGGCAGGCTGAGCCTGAGGTGTGTCTGGTCTGAGGTGCAGGGTCGGGGGCAAAGGGACTCACATTTCCAACCACACATGCTCCCACATGGGCTCAGTGAGTCTGTGTGACAGGGCAGGGACCACTGTCCCCATTTTACAGTCAAGGAAGTGGAGGTTGCCCGAGGTCACAGGAAGGGGCAGAGCTGGGAGTCATGTGTGGGCTCTGCAGCTCCCGGTCACCACCTCTTGCATGGCCCCACCCCCACTCCTGCAGCTTCTGACAGATGCCACTCAAATGTGAGGCAGCTGAGCTCTACTGACGCCTCGACCACCCCAGGCGATCACGCCCAACACTATGCCAGGCTCGGGCAGCCCCTCAGTAAGAGTTGTGGGTGCGAGTTAGGGGGCTGCTGGGATCCCTGTGAGGAAGAACAGATGCAGGTCAGCCCTCTGCATCTCTGGCATCCCCCTCGCAGAGATTTAGG
>NW_005871062.1:195984-198552 GCF_000147115.1 Myotis lucifugus
TGAGTCTCCCTCGCTCTCCTGTTTCCCAGCCCCCTGCTAACTTGCTCCTCAGGTTTTCTCTCTACCATGCAGACTGAATCGCATACATGCATTATGCCCGCGTCCATTTCCCCCTCTTTCTTTTAAAACACAAATGCCAGTATACTGTCAGTATGTCATGGCGTCCATGAACAGAATTACAGTTCCACAGAGTTGGTTTGCGCCCTCAGAGTGGACCTGGCCGGGGCCCTTGGCCCAGGTGGGACTGGATAGGGCCTGGGGGCCTATCAAAGGCTGAGGGGACCGAAAACCCAGGGCCCCTGTGCCTGCCCCTGAGGCTCCCCCCACACCTGTCCTGCCCCTAAAGTCCTGCCTCTGAGTTAGCAGGTCTCCTGCCTCTCAGAACTGCTTTCCCACCCCCCACTCACCCACCCAGGACCTCTGTCCCCTGGTCCTCCTTCCCCAGAAACCCCACAAGCCCCGATCTGGACAACTCCGTGGCACAGTGAGTGCCCCTCCACCGAGGAGTCAGCGGGGTGGGCAGTGTCCCCAGTCCAGCAGGGGCCTTGCCGGAGGAAAGCTCTGCCTCTGACACCTTTCCCGGCTGCGGGCGGGCGCCCATCGGAGCAGGGGCCTCTCCTAGGCCTCCTGGTGCCTGGCTGGGGCCGGGCAGGAAACAGACGGGCCCTAGTTACCTGGGAAACTCAGGAGATCCTATCGCCCAGCCCTGGCGGGGGACATCCGTGCCCGTCCCAGTGAATGAGGCTGTTGTGTGCTCCCTCCTGAGTCAGAGGCCTCTTGTCTGGCGGGCGGAGGTGGCAGAGCGGAAGGAGGGGACTCACCGTGATGAGCTGGATGCAGTGGTCGGCGGAGGTGCCCTGGACGCACCGCAGGGAGGGCTGGATCCCAGCTCCCTGGAAGGCGTTGCTCATGTCGCTGCACTTCTGCTGCTCCGGGTCTGAGGTGGAGCACCACCGCACCTCCATCCCGCTGAGCGCTGGGGGCAGGGGACAGTGAGGCCCGGCTCCCGGGGCGGCCCAGCCCCTCGAGGAGGGTGGCTCCTGCAGCTCTCGTGACCCAGCCTGTGAGCACAGCCCTTCCCCCCACCCCCCCCGGGGGACACTGAGGCACAAAGAGGTGCCACTGACTGGCAGGGCCGTGTGTGGGGCCATGCTGTCCCCGTGCTCAGGGTAGATAGGTGGCTCGAGCCTGGCCTGGCCCATAACAGAGGCAAGGGCGTGCCTCCAGGTGTCAGCTGGCTACCGTGGCCCTCGGGGCCATCCCGGGAGGCCTGCGGCTCTGATAGGCCAGCTCCTGCCCCTCTTGGGGTCTCTGGGCCTCCTCACGACTGAGGAAGGAGGCAGAAAGTGGTTGTGGCTGCCCTTGAGGAGCCTTGCGCCCTCGTGGAGCATCTGTGATCGTGCCCGTTGCAAACCCACCCTCAGGGGGCACAGTGCCAGGCCCCTGACAAGGGGAGGCCGAGGAGACAGCAGCCTCGCTCCAGTTCCTGCTGCTCCAGCTGGTGACTTCAGACAACGGGCTTGCCCTCTCTGATCCCATTTCAGACCAGCAGCCCAGCTCTGTGTTGTGAGTAAACCTAAGCTGAGCCAGGACACGGGTCCTCAGTGGCCGCCAGCGTAGGGCCCTCCCTCTGGGGGGGACCCTATCGGGTCCCTGATCTGACCAGGCCAGAGTCCGGAGCGCTCCACCTCGGGACCCAGAAGAGCGGTGCCAGGGCTCCCGGGTCCTGAGGCTGATGCCTTGCAGGACCCAGCACTGAGACCTCCCGAACAGCCAGGCTGCCGGGACCCGCGCGCCCCGCGCTTGGGTCCAGTTCAACTCCAGTTTCGACCTCCCGCCCTCTCCCGGCAGCCTGCGCTTCCCACCCATCGCTAAGGTCCAAGGCTGCGGGCGTCCTCATCCTCCCTTCTCCTACCCTCCGCCTCCCCAGCCAGGGCGGCACCCCGGAATGATTCTTTCTGCCCCCCCCCCCCCCTATCTCTTTCTTTCCCTCTCTGAAATCAATAAAGATATATCTTTTTAAAAAGAAATCCCTAAAGACTCTATAAAAAACTACTAGATTTAATAAATGAATTTGGTAGCATAGCAGGATACAAAATTAACACCCCCAAATTGATGGCATTTTTATATACCAATAATGAACTCTCAGAAAGAGAAAATTTTAAAAAATCTCATTTATCATTGCAACAATAAAATGAAGATACTTAGGAATAAACTTAACCAAGGAGGTAAAAGACTTGTACTCGGAAAACTATAAGACGTTGAAAAAAGAGATAGAGGAATATATAAACAAGTGGAAGAATATACCATGTTCATGGATTGGTAGAATCAACATCATTAAAATGTCCATATTACCAAAAGCAATCTATAGATTCAATGCAATCCCTATTAAAGTACCAATGGCATATTTCACAGTTCTAGAACAAACACTCCAAAACTTTATAAGGAACCAAGAAAGACTCCCAAAGTTGCAGTAATTTGAAGAAAGAAGAACAAAATTGGAGGCATCATAATACCAGATATCAAGATATACTACAAATCCCTGGTACACAAAACAGCCTGGTACTG